>NW_027309940.1:0-300000 GCF_047496795.1 Chiloscyllium punctatum
ACCACTCTGAACCCCTCAATTAGATTCCAGGCTGGAACTCACTCCGGGCTATCTGTTATTCAATACATAAACCACTCTGAACCCCTCAATTACATTCCAGGCTGTAACTCACTGCGGGATATCTGTTAATCTGTATATAAACCACTCTGAACCCCTCAATTAGATTCCAGGCTGTAACTCACTCCGGGATATCTGTTATTCTGTATATAAACCACTCTGAACCCCGCAATTAGATTCCAGACTGTAACTCGCTCTGGACTATCTGTTATTCATTATATTATCCATTATGAAGGCCTCAATTAGATCCAGACTGTAATTCAGTCCAGGATATCTGTCATTCTGTATATTAAACACTCTCAACCCCTCAATTAGATTCCAGACTGTAACTCACTCCGGGATATCTGTTATTCTGTATATTAACCACTCTGAACCCCTCTATTAGATTCCAGGCTGTAACCCACCCTGGGCTATCTGTTATTCTGTATATAAACCACTCTAAACACCTCTATTAGATTCCAGACCGTAACTCAGTCTGGGCTATGTGTTATTCTGTATATAAACCACTCTGAACCCCTCAATTAGATTCCAGGCCGTAACTCAGACTGGGCTATCTGTTATTCTGTATATATACCACTCTGAACCCCTCAATTAGATTCCAGGCTGGAACTCGATCTGGATTATCTGTTATTCTGTAAATTAACCTCTCTGAATGCCTCAATTAGATCCAGAGTGTAACTCACTCCAGGATATCTATTATTCTGTATATAAACCACTCTGAACCCCTCAATTAGATTCCAGGCAGTAACTCACTCCGGGATATCTGTTATTCTGTATATAAACCACTCTGAACCCCTCAATTAGATTCCAGGCTGTAACTCACTCCGGAATATCTGTTATTCTGTATATAAACCACTCTGAACCCCGCAATTAGATTCCAGGCTGTAACTCACTCTCGACTATCTGTTATTCTGTATATTAACCACTCTGAAGGCCTCAATTAGATCCAGACTGAAATTCACACCAGGATATCTGTTATTCTGTATATAAACCATTCTGAACCTCTCAATTAGATTCCAGGCTGTATCTCACTCCAGGCTATCTGTTATTCTGTATATAAACTACTCTGAACCCCTCAATTAGATTCCAGGCTGTCACCCACTTCGGGATATTTGTTATTCTGTATATAAACCACTCTGAACCCCTCAATTAGATTCCAGGCTGGAACTCACTCTGGGCTATCTGTTATTCTATATATAAACCACTCTGAACCCCTCAATTAGATTCCAGACTGTAACTCACTCTGGACTATCTGTTATTCTGTATATTAACCACTCAGAAGGCCTCAATTTGATCCAGGCTGTAACTCACTCCAGGATAACTGTTAATCTGTATATAAACCACTCTGAACCCCTCAATTAGATTCCAGGCAGTAACTCGCTCTGGACTATCTGTTATTCTGGATATGAACCACTCTGAACCCCTTAATTAGATTCCAGGCTGTAACTCACTCCGGGATATGTGTTAATCTGTATATAAACCACTCTGAACCCCTTAATTAGATTACAGGCTGTAACTCACTCCAGTGTATCTGTTATTCTGTATATAAACCACTCTAAACCCCTCTATTAGATTCCAGGCCGTCACTGAGACTGGGCTTTGTGTTATTCTGTATATAAACCACTCTGAACCCCTCAATTAGATTCGAGGCTGTAACTCGCTCTGGATTATCTGTTGTTCCGTATATTAACCTCTCTGAAGGCCTCAATTAGATCCAGACTGTAACTCACTCCAGGATATCTGTTATTCTGTATATAAACCACTCTGACCCCCTCAATTGGATTCCAGGCAGTAACTCACTCCGGGATATCTGTTATTCTGTATATAAACCACTCTGAACCCCTCAATTAGATTCCACGCTGTAACTCACTCCGGGATATCTGTTATTCTGTGTATAAACCACTCTGAACCCCGCAATTAGATTCCAGGCTGTAACTCACTCTCGACTATCTGGTATTCTGTATATTAACCACTCTGAAGACCTCAATTAGATCCAGACTGTAACTCACTCCGGGCAATCTGTTATTCTGTATATAAACCACTCTGAACCTCTCAATTAGATTCCAGGCTGTAACTCACTCCAGGCTATCTGTTATTCTGTATATAAACCACTCTGAACCCCTCAATTAGATTCCAGGCTGTAACCCACTTCGGGATATTTGTTATTCTGTGTATAAACCACCCTGGACCCCTCAATTAGATTCCAGGTTGTAACGCACTCCGCTTTACCTGTTATTTTGTACATAATCCACCCCGAAATCAGCAATTAGATTCCAGGCTGTAACTCTTTCTGGCCTTTCTGTTATTCTGTATAAAACCACCCCGAACCCCTCGATTAGATTCCAGTCTGTCCCTCACTCCTGGGTACCTCATATGCTGTATGTAAACCCGAAACCCCTCAATTAGATTCCAGTCTGGAAATCACTCCTGGGGATCTGTTATTGGATCTGTGTAGTGATCCTTGTTGGATGTTAGACCGAAGACAAGATAAAGTAAATGGTCAAATGTTACTTTGGGAGCAGGAACACAGAAAGCTGCTGGTTCATTTCTGTCCTGTTACATATCTCCAAGTTTCAGATTGGACTGAATTTCTGTCACAATGGGGAAAGTCTCAAAAGCTGTTTACTGTCCTGCATGAATGCATCATCATAACATGAATTCTCTTGCAAGATAGGAAATGGAGACAGCTTCTGAAAGGTGTCTGTATCTCTGTGTGTGTGATTCTGTGTGTCTGTGATTCTGTGTGCATGTTCAATGTTTTATATATTTTCAAACTGTATTGATTTTACCAGTCTCTCTTGCTTTTCCTTATTTATAAACTCAATGTCATCATTTTGCTGATATAAAATGGTGGCTGTGGACAAATCTAAAATGTCTGCCTGACTGATTTGTGTCAGGAATACTTTCAGCAAGGGAGAGGGGGCAATGTGTCAAAAGCCATTTCCATTCATTGATGCCAGCAGAGGTAGGAAATGGAGACAGCTCTTTGAAGGTGGTTAAAATGTAAATCCCAGAACCTGTTTACAGTGAATGCGGAGAGACAATGTGACATTCCAGTCAGGTCTGCCTTACTTTCCAAGCTCCTGATATATGAGAGAGACATAATATACAAAACCTGAAAGAGCTCAGCCACTGAATTGTAGATTTGGAGCGTTGGATCAGAATAATGCCTGGAGAGGCGTTATCCCAAAATGAAGGGTTTCTCAAATCCCACACTGACCTTCTGTGGGTTCAAATTGGGAACCCATTGACTAGATTCAAGGCTGTAAACCACTCCGGGCTATCTTTTTATTCTGTCCATAAACCGCACTGAACCCCTTGATTAGATTCCAGGCTGTAACTCACTCTGGACTATCTGGTATTCTGTATATAAACCACTCTGAACCCCTCAATTAGATTCCAGGCTGTAACTCACTCCGGGATATCTGTTATTCTGTATACACTCCACTGTGAACCCCTCAATTAGATTCCAGGCTGTAACTCACCCTGGGCTATATGTCATTCTCTATATAAACCGCTCTGAACCCCTCAATTAGATTCCAGGCTGTAACTCACCCCGGGCTATCTGTTATTCTGTATATAAACCACTCTGAAACCCTCAATTAGATTCCAGGCTGTAACTCACCCTGGGCTATCTGTTATTCTGTATATAAACCACTCTGAACCCCTCAATAGATTCCAGGCAGTTACTCACTGTGGGCTTCAGTTATTCTGTATATGAACGATTCAGAACCCCTCAATTAGATTCCAGGCTGTAACTCACCCTGGGCTATCTGTTATTCTGTATATAAACCACTCTGAACCCCTCAATTAGATTCCAGGCAGTTACTCACTGTGGGCTATCAGTTATTCTATATATTAACGATTCAGAACCCCTCAATTAGATTCCAGGCTGTAACTCACTCTGGGCTATCTGTTATTCTGTATATAAACCACTCTGAACCCCTCAATACGTTTCCAGACTGTAACTCACTCTGGGCTATCTGTTATTCTGTATATAAACGACTCTGAAACCCTCAATTATATTCCAGTCTGTAACTCACCCTGGGTTATCTGTTATTCTGTATATAAACCACTCTGAACCCCTCAATTAGATTCCAAACTGTAACTCATTCCGGGCTATTTGTTATTCTGTATATAAACCACACTGAACCCCTCAATTAGATTCCAGGCTGGATCTCACTCCGGGGAATCTGTTATTCTGTATATAAACCACACTGAACCCCTCAATTAGATTCCAGGCAGTTACACACTCTGGGCGATCTATTATTCTGTATATTAACGATTCAGAACCCCTCAATTAGATTCCAGGCTGTAACTCACCCTGGGCTATTTGTTATTCTGTATATAAACCAATCTGAAACCCTCAATTAGATTTTAGGCTGTAACTCACTCCAGGCTATCTGTTATTCTGTGTATAAACCACTCTGAAGGCCTCAATTAGTTTCCAGACTGTAACTCACTCCGGGATATCTGTAATGCTGTACATAAACCACTCTGATCCCCTCAATTAGATTCCAGTCTGTAACTCACTCCGCGCTATCTGTTATTCTGTATATAAACCACTCTTAACCCCTCAATTTGATTCCAGGCTGTAATTCACGCTGGGCTATCTGTTATTCTGGATAGAAACCAGTCTGAAGCTCTCAATTAGATTCCTGGGTGTAACCCACTCCGGGATATCTGTTATTCTGTATATTATCCAACCTAAACCCCTCAATTAGATTCCAGGCTGTAACTCACTCTGGGCTATCTGTTATTCTGTACATAAACCACTCTGAACACCTCAATTAGATTCCAGGCTGTAACTCACTCCGGGATATCTGTTATTCTTTATATAAACCACCCTGAACCCCTCAATTAGATTCCAGGCTGTAAGTCACTCTGGACTATCTGTTAATCTGCACATAAACCACTCTGAACCCCTCAATTAGATTCCAGGCTGTAAGTCACTCTGGACTATCTGTTATTCTGCGTATAAACCACTCTGAACCCCTCAATTAGATTCCAGGCTGTAAGCCACTTCAGGATATTTGTTATTCTGTATATAAACCACCCTGAACCCCTCAATAGATTCCAGACTGTAACTCACTCCGGGATATCTGTTATTGTGTATATAAACCACTCTGAACCCCTCAATTAGATTCCAGGCTGTAACTCACTCCGGGATATCTGTTATTCTGTAACATAAACCAGAGGATTTGAGCCACGGGGAGAGGCTGAATAAGCTGAGGCTGTTTTCCCTGGAGCATCAGAGGCTGAGGGGTGACTTTATCGAGGTTTATAAAATCAAGACGGGCATGGATAGGAAAAATAGACAAAGTCTTTTCCTCGCTGTAGGGGAGTCTAGAACTAGAGGGCAGAGGTTTAGTGTGAGAGGGGAAAGATAAGGAAGAGACCTAAGGGGCAACTTGTTCACTCAGAGGGTGGTCCATGAATGGAATGAACTGTCAGAGGAAGTGGTGGAGGGTAGTACAATTGCAACATTTAAAATTCAGCTCGGTGGGTATGTGAATGGGAAAGGTTTGGAGGGAGATGGGCCAAGTGCTTGAAAAAGAGACTAGAGTAGGTTAGGATATCTGGTCGGCATAGACGGGTTGGACCAAAGGGTGTGTTTCCATGCTGTACATCCCTAGGAGTGTATGACTCCGCGATTTTGTGACTCATTACATTCTGTCCATAAACCACACTGAACCCCTTGATTAGATTCCAGGCTGTAACTCACTCAGGGCTATCTGTTATTCTGTATATAAACAAGCCTGAACCCCTCAATTAGATTCCATGCCTTAACTCACTCCAGGGTATCTATTTCTGTATATAAACCACCCCGATCCCCTCGATTAAATTCCAGGCTTTAACTCAATCCGGGATATCTGTTTTTCTGTATATAAACCTCTCTGAACCCCTCAATTAGATTCCAGGCTGTAACTCACTCCGGACTATCTGTTATTCTGTATATAAACCACTCTGAACTCCTCGATTAGGTTCCAGGCATTTGCTCACTCAGGACTATCTGTTAATCTATATATAAACAAGCCTGAACCCCTCAATTCGATTCCATGCTGTAACTCACTCTGGGCTATCTGTTATTCTGTATATTAACCACCCTGAACCCATTGATTTGATTCCACTTCCTGTCATGTTAAGCTCATGTTCCCAACACAATCTAATCTTAATAATGATCAATGTATCACTGGTCCTCCAATCTGCTGGCACTACCATCATGTTAACTTACTGATGTTTACGTACATGATCAGCTGTAGCATCTGAACAATACTGCTTCAGAATTTCTCATCATTTTACACAGAAACATTCAGCTTTTTCTATTCTTACTGCAAATCACCTTCCAGAATATTCTGTTGCACCTGCCAATGTTTTCAATATAATTCACAAAACACTGACAGCAGGGTAGATGACATGATAGGATGTAGCAAACTGTTACACTCAGTACCTTCATGTTGCAATGTAATAGTATCCAGTCAGAAACATGCCCTGGGTCAGGGATAAAACCTCCCGGGGTCTGGAAGTGGGGACTGGGCAGAGAACGGGGTTTTGGTC
Source organism: Chiloscyllium punctatum (assembly GCF_047496795.1). Classification (NCBI taxonomy): domain Eukaryota; kingdom Metazoa; phylum Chordata; class Chondrichthyes; order Orectolobiformes; family Hemiscylliidae; genus Chiloscyllium; species Chiloscyllium punctatum. The sequence goes on from NW_027309940.1 coordinate 6,616, forward strand.
TGTCACTGAGTTAGTTTGGAAATCTGTGCTGCACATGGACATTTCTCCACATTATATTCAGTTTCTATGTGTGGGTGTATGTGTGTGATGGAGAGAGTTTAAACTGAGTTTAACTCTGCGTCTCTGCTTAAGGATTCCCTTTCTTTCAGATATTTGACTGCAACATCATAGAAACTGTGGGTATCTGCCTGTTTCTCTCCCATCTTTCAGAACACATAGAAACCTCCACATAAAGCAGTTGAATCCTGTCTGGCTCAGCTCATTGTTGAGTTGGTCCATGGTGGGTAATTTCTCCTCTGCTTTCTCTCCTCTCGTATCCCGTTGCTCTGTCGATAAATCGCAAAATACCCTCAATTTGAATGCAATCTGCAACTCACTCCAGGCTATCTGTTATTCTGTATATAACCCACCCTGAACACCTCGATTCGATTCCAAGCTGTAACTCACTCCAGGCTATCTGTTATTCTGAACATAACCCACCCTGAACACCTCAATTCAATTCCAAGCTGTAACTCACTCCGGGCTGCCTGTTATGGTGTCTATAAACCACCCTGAACCCCGCGATTAGATTCCAGGCTGTAACTCACTGGGCTAACTGTTATTTTGTATATAAGGAACCTTGAACACCTCGATTCAAATCCAGGCTGTAACTCACTCCAGGCTATCTGTTATTCTGTATGGAACCCACCCTGAACACATCGATTCGATTACAAGCTGTAACTTACTCCAGGCTATCTGTTATTCTGTATATAAACTACTCTGAACCCCGTGATTAGATTCCAGGCTGTAACTCACCCTGGGCTATCTGTTATTCTGTATATAAATCACCCTGAACCCCGCGATTCGATTCCAGGCTGTAACTCACTCCGAGCCATCTGTTATTCTGAATATAAACCACCCTGAACCCCTCGATTAGATTCCAGGCTATATCTCATTCCGTGGCATCTGTTATTCTGTATATAAATCACTGTGAACTCCTCAATTAGGTTCAAGGCATTAGCTCACTCAGGGCTATCTGTTATTCTGTATATAAACAAGCCTGAACCCCTCAATTAGTTTCCGTGCCTTAACTCACTCCAGGCTATCTGTTTTCTGTGTATAAACCACCCCAAACCCCTCGATTACATTCCAGGCTTTAACTGACTCCGGGATGTCTGTTATTCTGTAATATAAACCAGCCTGAACCCCTTGATTAGATTCCAGGCTGTAACTCACTCCGGGCTATCTGTTCTTCTGTATATAAACCACTCTGAGCCCTCAATTAGATTTCAGGCTGTAACTCACTCTGGGCTATCTGTTATTCTGTATAAGAACCACCCTGAACTCCTCAATTAGATTCCAGGCTGTATCTCACTCTGGAATATCTGTTATTCTGTATATAAACCACTCTGAACCCCTCAATTAGATTCCAAACTGTAACTCATTCCGGGCTATTTGTTATTCTGTATATAAACCACACTGAACCCCTCAATTAGATTCCAGGCTGGATCTCACTCCGGGGAATCTGTTATTCTGTATATAAACCACACTGAACCCCTCAATTAGATTCCAGGCAGTTACACACTCTGGGCGATCTATTATTCTGTATATTAACGATTCAGAACCCCTCAATTAGATTCCAGGCTGTAACTCACCCTGGGCTATTTGTTATTCTGTATATAAACCAATCTGAAACCCTCAATTAGATTTTAGGCTGTAACTCACTCCAGGCTATCTGTTATTCTGTGTATAAACCACTCTGAAGGCCTCAATTAGTTTCCAGACTGTAACTCACTCCGGGATATCTGTAATGCTGTACATAAACCACTCTGATCCCCTCAATTAGATTCCAGTCTGTAACTCACTCCGCGCTATCTGTTATTCTGTATATAAACCACTCTTAACCCCTCAATTTGATTCCAGGCTGTAATTCACGCTGGGCTATCTGTTATTCTGGATAGAAACCAGTCTGAAGCTCTCAATTAGATTCCTGGGTGTAACCCACTCCGGGATATCTGTTATTCTGTATATTATCCAACCTAAACCCCTCAATTAGATTCCAGGCTGTAACTCACGCTGGGCTATCTGTTATTCTGTACATAAACCACTCTGAACACCTCAATTAGATTCCAGGCTGTAACTCACTCCGGGATATCTGTTATTCTTTATATAAACCACCCTGAACCCCTCAATTAGATTCCAGGCTGTAAGTCACTCTGGACTATCTGTTAATCTGCACATAAACCACTCTGAACCCCTCAATTAGATTCCAGGCTGTAAGTCACTCTGGACTATCTGTTATTCTGCGTATAAACCACTCTGAACCCCTCAATTAGATTCCAGGCTGTAAGCCACTTCAGGATATTTGTTATTCTGTATATAAACCACCCTGAACCCCTCAATAGATTCCAGACTGTAACTCACTCCGGGATATCTGTTATTGTGTATATAAACCACTCTGAACCCCTCAATTAGATTCCAGGCTGTAACTCACTCCGGGATATCTGTTATTCTGTAACATAAACCAGAGGATTTGAGCCACGGGGAGAGGCTGAATAAGCTGAGGCTGTTTTCCCTGGAGCATCAGAGGCTGAGGGGTGACTTTATCGAGGTTTATAAAATCAAGACGGGCATGGATAGGAAAAATAGACAAAGTCTTTTCCTCGCTGTAGGGGAGTCTAGAACTAGAGGGCAGAGGTTTAGTGTGAGAGGGGAAAGATAAGGAAGAGACCTAAGGGGCAACTTGTTCACTCAGAGGGTGGTCCATGAATGGAATGAACTGTCAGAGGAAGTGGTGGAGGGTAGTACAATTGCAACATTTAAAATTCAGCTCGGTGGGTATGTGAATGGGAAAGGTTTGGAGGGAGATGGGCCAAGTGCTTGAAAAAGAGACTAGAGTAGGTTAGGATATCTGGTCGGCATAGACGGGTTGGACCAAAGGGTGTGTTTCCATGCTGTACATCCCTAGGAGTGTATGACTCCGCGATTTTGTGACTCATTACATTCTGTCCATAAACCACACTGAACCCCTTGATTAGATTCCAGGCTGTAACTCACTCAGGGCTATCTGTTATTCTGTATATAAACAAGCCTGAACCCCTCAATTAGATTCCATGCCTTAACTCACTCCAGGGTATCTATTTCTGTATATAAACCACCCCGATCCCCTCGATTAAATTCCAGGCTTTAACTCAATCCGGGATATCTGTTTTTCTGTATATAAACCTCTCTGAACCCCTCAATTAGATTCCAGGCTGTAACTCACTCCGGACTATCTGTTATTCTGTATATAAACCACTCTGAACTCCTCGATTAGGTTCCAGGCATTTGCTCACTCAGGACTATCTGTTAATCTATATATAAACAAGCCTGAACCCCTCAATTCGATTCCATGCTGTAACTCACTCTGGGCTATCTGTTATTCTGTATATTAACCACCCTGAACCCATTGATTTGATTCCACTTCCTGTCATGTTAAGCTCATGTTCCCAACACAATCTAATCTTAATAATGATCAATGTATCACTGGTCCTCCAATCTGCTGGCACTACCATCATGTTAACTTACTGATGTTTACGTACATGATCAGCTGTAGCATCTGAACAATACTGCTTCAGAATTTCTCATCATTTTACACAGAAACATTCAGCTTTTTCTATTCTTACTGCAAATCACCTTCCAGAATATTCTGTTGCACCTGCCAATGTTTTCAATATAATTCACAAAACACTGACAGCAGGGTAGATGACATGATAGGATGTAGCAAACTGTTACACTCAGTACCTTCATGTTGCAATGTAATAGTATCCAGTCAGAAACATGCCCTGGGTCAGGGATAAAACCTCCCGGGGTCTGGAAGTGGGGACTGGGCAGAGAACGGGGTTTTCGTCTGTCACTGAGTTAGTTTGGAAATCTGTGCTGCACATGGACATTTCTCCACATTATATTCAGTTTCTATGTGTGGGTGTGTGTGTGTGATGGAGAGAGTTTAAACTGAGTTTAACTCTGCGTCTCTGCTTAAGGATTCCCTTTCTTTCAGATATTTGACTGCAACATCATAGAAACTGTGGGTATCTGCCTGTTTCTCTCCCATCTTTCAGAACACATAGAAACCTCCACATAAAGCAGTTGAATCCTGTCTGGCTCAGCTCATTGTTGAGTTGGTCCATGGTGGGTAATTTCTCCTCTGCTTTCTCTCCTCTCGTATCCCGTTGCTCTGTCGATAAATCGCAAAATACCCTCAATTTGAATGCAATCTGCAACTCACTCCAGGCTATCTGTTATTCTGTATATAACCCACCCTGAACACCTCGATTCGATTCCAAGCTGTAACTCACTCCAGGCTATCTGTTATTCTGAACATAACCCACCCTGAACACCTCAATTCAATTCCAAGCTGTAACTCACTCCGGGCTGCCTGTTATGGTGTCTATAAACCACCCTGAACCCCGCGATTAGATTCCAGGCTGTAACTCACTGGGCTAACTGTTATTTTGTATATAAGGAACCTTGAACACCTCGATTCAAATCCAGGCTGTAACTCACTCCAGGCTATCTGTTATTCTGTATGGAACCCACCCTGAACACATCGATTCGATTACAAGCTGTAACTTACTCCAGGCTATCTGTTATTCTGTATATAAACTACTCTGAACCCCGTGATTAGATTCCAGGCTGTAACTCACCCTGGGCTATCTGTTATTCTGTATATAAATCACCCTGAACCCCGCGATTCGATTCCAGGCTGTAACTCACTCCGAGCCATCTGTTATTCTGAATATAAACCACCCTGAACCCCTCGATTAGATTCCAGGCTATATCTCATTCCGTGGCATCTGTTATTCTGTATATAAATCACTGTGAACTCCTCAATTAGGTTCAAGGCATTAGCTCACTCAGGGCTATCTGTTATTCTGTAAAGAAACAAGCCTGAACCCCTCAATTAGTTTCCGTGCCTTAACTCACTCCAGGCTATCTGTTTTCTGTGTATAAACCACCCCAAACCCCTCGATTACATTCCAGGCTTTAACTGACTCCGGGATGTCTGTTATTCTGTAATATAAACCAGCCTGAACCCCTTGATTAGATTCCAGGCTGTAACTCACTCCGGGATATCTGTTCTTCTGTATATAAACCACTCTGAGCCCTCAATTAGATTTCAGGCTGTAACTCACTCTGGGCTATCTGTTATTCTGTATAAGAACCACCCTGAACTCCTCAATTAGATTCCAGGCTGTATCTCACTCTGGAATATCTGTTATTCAGTATATAGACCACACTGAACCGCTCAATTTGATTCCAGGCTGTAACTCACTCCGGGATATCTGTTATTCAGTATATAGACCACTCTGAACCGCTCAATTAGATTCCAGGCTGTAACTCACTCCGGGATATCTGTTATTCTGTGTATAAACCACTCTGAACCCCTCAATTAGATTCCAGGCTGTAACTCACTCCGGGATATCTGTTACTCTGTGTATAAACCACCCTGAACCCCTCAATTAGATTCCAGGCTGGAACTCACTCCGGGATATCTGTTAATCTGTATATAAACCACTCTGAACCCCTCAATTAGATTCCAGGCTGTAACTCACTCCGGGATATCTGTTATTCTGTGTATAAACCACCCTGAACCACTCAATTAGATTCCAGGCGGTAACCCACCCTGGGCTATCTGTTATGCTGTATATAAACCACTCGAAACCCCTCTATTAGATTCCAGGCCGTAACTCAGTCTGGGCTATGTGTTGTTCTGTATATAAACCACTCTGAACCCCTCAATTAGATTCCAGGCTGTAACTCGCTCTGGACTATCTGTTATTCTGCATATTAACCACTCTGAAGGCCTCAATTAGATCCAGACTGTAACTCACTCCAGGATATCTGTTATTCTGTATATAAACCACTCTGAACCCCTCAATTAGATTCCAGGCTGTAACTCACTCCGGGCTATCTGTTATTCTGTATATAAACCACTCTGAAGGCCTCAATTAGATCCAGACTGTAACTCACTCCAGGATATCTGTTATTCCGTATATAAACCACTCTGAAACCCTCAATTAGATTCCAGGCTGTAACTCGCTCCGGGCTATCTGTTATTCTGTATATAAACCACTCTGAAGGCCTCAATTAGATCCAGACTGTAATTCACACCAGGATATCTGTTATTTTGTATATAAACCACTCTGAAACTCTGAATTAGATTCCAGGCTGTAACTCACTCCAGGCTATCTGTTATTCTGTATATAAACCACTCTAAAACCCTCTATTAGATTCCAGGCCGTAACTCAGTCTGGGTATGTGTTAGTCTGTATATAAACCACTCTGAACCCCTCAATTAGATTCCAGGCTGTAACTCGGTCTGGATTATCTGTTATTTTGTATAGAAACCACTCTGAACCCCTCAATTAGATTCCAAGCTGTAACTCACTCCAGGATATCTGTTATTCTGTGTATAAACCACCCTGAACCACTCAATTAGATTCCAGGCAATAACTCACCCTGGGCTATCTGTTATTCTGTATATAAACCACTCTAAACCCCTATTAGATTCCAGGCCGTGACTCAGTCTGGGCTATGTGTTGTTCTGTATATAAACCACTCTTAACCCTTTCAATTAGATTCCAGGCTGTAACTCGCTCTGGACTATCTGTTATTTTGCATATTGACCACTCTGAAGGCCTCAATTAGATCCAGACTGTCACTCACACCAGGATATCTGTTATTCTGTATATAAACCACTCTGAACCCCTCAATTTGATCCAGGCTGTAACTCATTCCGGGCTATCTGTCATTCTGTATATAAACCACTCTCAACCTCTCAATTAGATTCCAGGCTGTAACTCACTCCGGGATATCTATTATTCAGTATATAAAAAACTCTGAACCCCTCAATTAGATTCCAGACTGTAACTCACTCCGGGATATCTGTTATTCTGTATATAAACCACTCTGAATCCCGCAATTAGATTACAGGCTGTAACTCACTGCGGGATATCTGTTATTCTGTGTATAAACCACCCTGAACCACTCAATTAGATTCCAGGCTGTAACTCAGTCTGGGCTTTCTGGTATTTTGTATATTAACCACTCTGAACCCCTCAATTAGATTCCAGGCTGTAACCCACCCTTGGCTATCTGTTATTCTGTATATAAACCACTCTGAACCCCTCTATTAGATTCCAGGCCGTAACTCAGTCTGGGCTATGTGTTGTTCTGTATATAAACCACTTTGAACCCCTCAATTAGATTCCAGGCCGTAACTCAGTCTGGGCTATGTGTTATGCTGTATATAAAACACTCTGAACCCCTCAATTAGATTCCAGGCTGCAACTCGCTCTGGATTATCTGTTATTCTGTAAATTAACCTCTCTGAAGGCCTCAATTAGATCCAGACTGTAACTCACTCCAGGATATCTGTTATTCTGTATATAAACCACTCTGAACCCCTCAATTAGATTCCAGGCAGTAACTCACTCCGGGATATCTGTTATTCTGTATATAAAACACTCTGAACCCCTCAATTAGATTCCAGGCTGTAACCCACTCCGGGATATCTGTTAATCTGTATATAAACCACTCTGAACCCCTCAATTAGATTCATGGCAGTAACTCACTCCGGGATATCTGTTATTCTGTATATACACCACTCTGAACCCCGCAATTATATTCCAGGCTGTAACTCACTCTCGACTATATGTTATTCTGTATATTAACCACTCTGAAGGCCTAAATTCGATCCCGACTGAAATTCATTCCAGGATATCTGTTATTCTGTATATAAACCACTCTGAAGGCCTCAATTAGATCCAGACTGAAATTCATTCCAGGCTCTCTGTTATTCTGTATATAAACCACTCTGAACCTCTCAATTAGATTCCAGGCTGTAACTCACTCCAGGCTATCTTTTATTCTGTATATAAACCACTCTGAACCCCTCAATTAGATTCCAGGCTGTAACCCACTTCGGGATATTTGTTATTCTGTGTATAAACCACCCTGGACCCCTCAATTAGATTCCAGGCTGTAACTCACTCCAGGATATCTGTTATTCGGTATATAAACCACCCTGAACCTTCAATTAGATTCCAGGCAGTAACTCACTCCGGGACATCTATTATTCTGTATAAAAACCTCTCTGAACCCCTAAATTAGATTCCAGACTGTCACTCACTCCGGGATATCTATTATTCTGTGTATAAACCACTCGGAACCCCACAATTACATTTCAGGCTGTAACTCACTCCGGGATATCTGTTATTATGTGTATAAACCACTCTGAACCCCTCAATTAGATTCCAGTCTGTAACTCACGACGGGCTATCTGTTATTCTGTATATAAACCACTCTGAACCCCTCAATTAGATTCCAGGCTGGAACTCACTCCGAGCTATCTGTTATTCTATACATAAACCACTCTGAACCCCTCAATTACATTCCAGGCTGTAACTCACTGTGGGATATCTGTTAATCTGTATATAAACCACTCTGAACCCCTCAATTAGATTCCAGGCTGTAACTCACTCCGGGATATCTGTTATTCTGTATATAAACCACTCTGAACCCCGCAATTAGATTCCAGACTGTAACTCGCTCTGGACTATCTGTTATTCTTTATATTATCCATTCTGAAGGCCTCAATTAGATCCAGACTGTAATTCACTCCAGGATATCTGTCATTCTGTATATTAAACACTCTCAACCCCTCAATTCGATTCCAGACTGTAACTCACTCCGGGATATCTGTTATTCTGTATATTAACCACTCTGAACCCCTCTATTAGATTCCAGGCTGTAACCCACCCTGGGCTATCTGTTATTCTGTATATAAACCACTCTAAACACCTCTATTAGATTCCAGGCCATAACTCAGTCTGGGCTATGTGTTATTCTGTATATAAACCACTCTGAACCCCTCAATTAGATTCCAGGCCGTAACTCAGACTGGGCTATCTGTTATTCTGTATATAAACCACTCTGAACCCCTCAATTAGATTCCAGGCTGGAACTCGCTCTGGATTATCTGTTATTCTGTAAATTAACCTCTCTGAATGCCTCAATTAGATCCAGACTGTAACTCACTCCAGGATATCTGTTATTCTGTATATAAACCACTCTGAACCCCTCTATTAGATTCCAGGCCGTAACTCAGTCTGGGCTATGTGTTGTTCTGTATATAAACCACTTTGAACCCCTCAATTAGATTCCAGGCCGTAACTCAGTCTGGGCTATGTGTTATGCCGTATATAAAACACTCTGAACCCCTCAATTAGATTCCAGGCTGCAACTCGCTCTGGATTATCTGTTATTCTGTAAATTAACCTCTCTGAAGGCCTCAGTTAGATCCAGACTGTAACTCACTCCAGGATATCTGTTATTCTGTATATAAACCACTCTGAACCCCTCAATTACATTCCAGGCAGTAACTCACTCCGGGATATCTGTTATTCTGTATATAAAACACTCTGAACCCCTCAATTAGATTCCAGGCTGTAACCCACTCCGGGATATCTGTTAATCTGTATATAAACAACTCTGAACCCCTCAATTAGATTCATGGCAGTAACTCACTCCGGGATATCTGTTATTCTGTATATAAAACACTCTGAACCCCTCAATTAGATTCCAGGCTGTAACCCACTCCGGGATATCTGTTAATCTGTATATAAACCACTCTGAACCCCGCAATTATATTCCAGGCTGTAACTCACTCTCGACTATCTGTTATTCTGTATATTAACCACTCTGAAGGCCTAAATTCGATCCCGACTGAAATTCATTCCAGGATATCTGTTATTCTGTATATAAACCACTCTGAAGGCCTCAATTAGATCCAGACTGAAATTCATTCCAGGCTCTCTGTTATTCTGTATATAAACCACTCTGAACCTCTCAATTAGATTCCAGGCTGTAACTCACTCCAGGCTATCTGTTATTCTGTATATAAACCACTCTGAACCCCTCAATTAGATTCCAGGCTGTAACCCACTTCGGGATATTTGTTATTCTGTGTATAAACCACCCTGGACCCCTCAATTAGATTCCAGGCTGTAACTCACTCCAGGATATCTGTTATTCGGTATATAAACCACCCTGAACCTTCAATTAGATTCCAGGCAGTAACTCACTCCGGGACATCTATTATTCTGTATAAAAACCTCTCTGAACCCCTAAATTAGATTCCAGACTGTCACTCACTCCGGGATATCTATTTTTCTGTGTATAAACCACTCGGAACCCCACAATTACATTTCAGGCTGTAACTCACTCCGGGATATCTGTTATTCTGTGTATAAACCACTCTGAACCCCTCAATTAGATTCCAGTCTGTAACTCACGACGGGCTATCTGTTATTCTGTATATAAACCACTCTGAACCCCTCAATTAGTTTCCAGGCTGGAACTCACTCCGAGCTATCTGTTATTCTATACATAAACCACTCTGAACCCCTCAATTACATTCCAGGCTGTAACTCACTGCGGGATATCTGTTAATCTGTATATAAACCACTCTGAACCCCTCAATTAGATTCCAGGCTGTAACTCACTCCGGAATATCTGTTATTCTGTATATAAACCACTCTGAACCCCGCAATTAGATTCCAGACTGTAACTCGCTCTGGACTATCTGTTATTCTTTATATTATCCATTCTGAAGGCCTCAATTAGATCCAGACTGTAATTCAGTCCAGGATATCTGTCATTCTGTATATTAAACACTCTCAACCCCTCAATTAGATTCCAGACTGTAACTCACTCCGGGATATCTGTTATTCCGTATATTAACCACTCTGAACCCCTCAATTAGATTCCAGGAAGTAACTCACTCCGGGATATCTGTTATTCCGTATATAAACCACTCTGAACCCCTCAATTAGATTCCAGGCTGTAACTCACTCCGGGATATCTGTTAATCTCTATATAAACCACTCTGAACCCCTCAATTAGATTCCAGGCTGTTACTCACTCCGGGATATCTGTTATTCTGTATATAAACCACTCTGAACCCCACAATTAGATTCCAGGCTGTAACTCACTCTCGACTATCTGGTATTCTGTATATTAACCACTCTGAATGCCTCAATTCGATCCAGACTGAAATTCACTCCAGGATATCTGTTATTCTGTATATAAACCACTCTGAACCTCTCAATTAGATTCCAGGCTGTAACTCACTCCAGGCTATCTGTTATTCTGTATATAAACCACTCTGAACCCCTCAATTAGATTCCAGGCTGTAACCCACTTCGGGATATTTGTTATTCTGTGTATAAACCACCCTGGACCCCTCAATTAGATTCCAGGCTGTAACTCACTCCAGGATATCTGTTGTTCTGTATATAAACCACCCTGAACCCCTTAATTAGATTCCAGGCTGTAACTCACTCCGGGACAACTATTATTCTGTATATAAACCACTCTGAACCCCTCAATTAGATTCCAGACTGTAACTCACTCCGGGATATCTGTTATTCTGTGTATAAACCACTCGGAACCCCTCAATTAGATTCCAGGCTGCAACTTACTCCGGGCTATCTGTTATTCTGTATATAAACCACTCTGAACCCCTCAATTAGATTCCAGGCTGTAACTCGCTCTGGACTATCTGTTATTCTGTATATAAACCACTCTGAACCCCTCAATTAGATTCCTGGCTGTAACTCACTCCAGTGTATCTGTTATTCTGTATATAAACCACTCTGAACCCCTAAATTAGATTCCAGGCCGTAACTCACTCTGGAATATCTGTTATTCTGTATATTAACCACTCTGAATGCCTCAATTTGATCCAGGCTGTAACTCACTCCAGGATATCTGTTATTCTGTATATAAAACACTCTGAACCCCTCAATTAGATTCCAGGCTGTAACCCACTCCGGGATATCTGTTAATCTGTATATAAACCACTCTGAACCCCTCAATTCGGTTCCAGGCTGTAACTCACTCCGGGATATCTGTTATTCTGTATATAAACCACTCTGAACCCCGCAATTAGAATCCAGGCTGTAACTCACTCTCGACTATCTGTTATTCTGTATATTAACCACTCTGAAGGCCTCAATTAGATCCCGACTGAAATTCATTCCAGGATATCTGTTATTCTGTATATAAACCACTCTGAAGGCCTCAATTAGATTCCAGTCTGTAACTCACTCCAGGCTATCTGTTATTCTGTATATAAACTACTCTGAACCCCTCAATTAGATTCCAGGCTGTAACCCACTTCGGGATATTTGTTATTCTGTGTATAAATCACCCTGGACCCCTCAATTAGATTCCAGGCTGTAACTCACTCCAGGATATCTGTTATTCGGTAAATAAACCACCCTGAACACCTCAATTAGATTCCAGGCTGTAACTCACTCCGGGACATCTATTATTCTGTATATAAACCTCTCTGAACCCCTAAATTAGATTCCAGACTGTAACTCACTCCGGGATATCTATTATTCTGTGTATAAACCACTCGGAACCCCACAATTACATTCCAGGCTGTAACTCACTCCGGGATATCTGTTATTCTGTGTATAAACCACTCTGAACCCCTCAATTAGATTCCAGTTTGTAACTCACGACGGGCTATCTGTTATTCTGTATATAAACCACTCTGAACCCCTCAATTAGATTCCAGGCTGGAACTCACTCCGGGCTATCTGTTATTCAATACATAAACCACTCTGAACCCCTCAATTACATTCCAGGCTGTAACTCACTGCGGGATATCTGTTAATCTGTATATAAACCACTCTGAACCCCTCAATTAGATTCCAGGCTGTAACTCACTCCGGGATATCTGTTATTCTGTATATAAACCACTCTGGACCCCGCAATTAGATTCCAGACTGTAACTCGCTCTGGACTATCTGTTATTCATTATATTATCCATTATGAAGGCTTCAATTAGATCCAGACTGTAATTCACTCCAGGATATCTGTCATTCTGTATATTAAACACTCTGAACCCCTCAATTAGATTCCAGACTGTAACTCACTCCGGGATATCTGTTATTCTGTATATTAACCACTCTGAACCCCTCTATTAGATTCCAGGCTGTAACCCACCCTGGGCTATCTGTTATTCTGTATATAAACCACTCTAAACACCTCTATTAGATTCCAGACCGTAACTCAGTCTGGGCTATGTGTTATTCTGTATATAAACCACTCTGAACCCCTCAATTAGATTCCAGGCCGTAACTCAGACTGGGCTATCTGTTATTCTGTATATATACCACTCTGAACCCCTCAATTAGATTCCAGGCTGGAACTCGATCTGGATTATCTGTTATTCTGTAAATTAACCTCTCTGAATGCCTCAATTAGATCCAGAGTGTAACTCACTCCAGGATATCTATTATTCTGTATATAAACCACTCTGAACCCCTCAATTAGATTCCAGGCAGTAACTCACTCCGGGATATCTGTTATTCTGTATATAAACCACTCTGAACCCCTCAATTAGATTCCAGGCTGTAACTCACTCCGGAATATCTGTTATTCTGTATATAAACCACTCTGAACCCCGCAATTAGATTCCAGGCTGTAACTCACTCTCGACTATCCGTTATTCTGTATATTAACCACTCTGAATGCCTCAATTAGATCCAGAGTGTAACTCACTCCAGGATACCTATTATTCTGTATATAAACCACTCTGAACCCCTCAATTAGATTCCAGGCAGTAACTCACTCCGGGATATCTGTTATTCTGTATATAAACCACTCTGAACCCCTCAATTAGATTCCAGGCTGTAACTCACTCCGGGATATCTGTTAATCTGTATATGAACCACTCTGAACCCCTCAATTAGATTCCAGGCTGTTACTCACTCCGGGATATCTGTTATTCTGTATATAAACCACTCTGAACCCCACAATTAGATTCCAGGCTGTAACTCACTCTCGACTATCTGGTATTCTGTATATTAACCACTCTGAATGCCTCAATTCGATCCAGACTGAAATTCACTCCAGGATATCTGTTATTCTGTATATAAACCACTCTGAACCTCTCAATTAGATTCCAGGCTGTAACTCACTCCAGGCTATCTGTTATTCTGTATATAAACCACTCTGAACCCCTCAATTAGATTCCAGGCTGTAACCCACTTCGGGATATTTGTTATTCTGTGTATAAACCACCCTGGACCCCTCAATTAGATTCCAGGCTGTAACTCACTCCAGGATATCTGTTGTTCTGTATATAAACCACTCTGAACCCCTTAATTAGATTCCAGGCTGTAACTCACTCCGGGACAACTATTATTCTGTATATAAACCACTCTGAACCCCTCAATTAGATTCCAGACTGTAACTCACTCCGGGATATCTGTTATTCTGTATATTAACCACGCTGAACCCCTCTATTAGATTCCAGGCTGTAACCCACCCTGGGCTATCTGTTATTCTGTATATAAACCACTCTAAACACCTCTATTAGATTCCAGACCGTAACTCAGTCTGGGCTATGTGTTATTCTGTATATAAACCACTCTGAACCCCTCAATTAGATTCCAGGCCGTAACTCAGACTGGGCTATCTGTTATTCTGTATATATACCACTCTGAACCCCTCAATTAGATTCCAGGCTGGAACTCGATCTGGATTATCTGTTATTCTGTAAATTAACCTCTCTGAATGCCTCAATTAGATCCAGAGTGTAACTCACTCCAGGATATCTATTATTCTGTATATAAACCACTCTGAACCCCTCAATTAGATTCCAGGCAGTAACTCACTCCGGGATATCTGTTATTCTGTATATAAACCACTCTGAACCCCTCAATTAGATTCCAGGCTGTAACTCACTCCGGGATATCTGTTAATCTGTATATGAACCACTCTGAACCCCTCAATTAGATTCCAGGCTGTTACTCACTCCGGGATATCTGTTATTCTGTATATAAACCACTCTGAACCCCACAATTAGATTCCAGGCTGTAACTCACTCTCGACTATCTGGTATTCTGTATATTAACCACTCTGAATGCCTCAATTCGATCCAGACTGAAATTCACTCCAGGATATCTGTTATTCTGTATATAAACCACTCTGAACCTCTCAATTAGATTCCAGGCTGTAACTCACTCCAGGCTATCTGTTATTCTGTATATAAACCACTCTGAACCCCTCAATTAGATTCCAGGCTGTAACCCACTTCGGGATATTTGTTATTCTGTGTATAAACCACCCTGGACCCCTCAATTAGATTCCAGGCTGTAACTCACTCCAGGATATCTGTTGTTCTGTATATAAACCACCCTGAACCCCTTAATTAGATTCCAGGCTGTAACTCACTCCGGGATATATGTTATTCTGTATATAAACCACTCTGAACCCCTCAATTAGATTCCAGGCTGTAACTCGCTCTGGACTATCTGTTATTCTGTATATTAACCACTCTGAACCCCTAAATTAGATTCCAGGCTGTAACTCACTCCGGGATATCTGTTAATCTGTATATAAACCACTCTGAACCCCTCAATTAGATTCCTGGCTGTAACTCACTCCAGTGTATCTGTTATTCTGTATATAAACCACTCTAAACCCCTCTATTAGATTCCAGGCCGTAACTCACTCTGGAATATCTGTTATTCTGTATATTAACCACTCTGAATGCCTCAATTTGATCCAGGCTGTAACTCACTCCAGGATATCTGTTATTCTGTATATAAACCACTCTGAACCCCTCAATTAGATTCCAGGCTGTAACTCATTCCGGGATATCTGTTATTCTGTATATAAACCACTCTCAACCCCTCAATTAGATCCAGAGTGTAACTCACTCCAGGATATCTGTTATTCTGTATATAAACCACTCTGAACCCCTCAATTAGATTCCAGGTGTAACTCACTCCGGGATATCTGTTATTCTATATATAAACCACTCTGAACCCCTGAATTAGATCCAGGCTGTAATTCACTCCGGGATATCTGTTAATCTGTATATAAACCACTCTGAACCCCTCAATTAGATTCCAGGCTTTATCTCACTCCGGGCTATCTGTTATTCTGTATATAAACCACTCTGAACCCCTCAATTAGATTCCAGGCTGTAACTCGCTCTTGGACTATCTGTTAGTCTGTATATTAACCACGCTGAACCCCTCAATTAGATCCAGACTGTAACTCACTCCAGGATATCTGTTATTCTGTATATAAGCCACTCTGAACCCCTCAATTAGATTCCAGGCTGTAACTCGCTCTGGACTGTCTGTTCGTCTGTATTTTAACCACTCTGAACCCTTCAATTAGATTCCAGACTGAAATTCAATCCAGGATATCTGTTTTTCTGTATATAAACCACTCTGAACCCCTCAATTAGATTCCAGACTTTAACTCACTCCAGGATATCTGTTATTCTGTATATAAACCATTCTGAACCCCTCAATTAGATTCCAGAGTGTAATTCACTCCAGGATATCTGTAATTCTGTATATTAAACACTCTGAACCCCTCAATTAGATTCCAGACTGTAACTCACTCCGGGATATCTGTTATTCTGTATATTAACCACTCTGAACCCCTCTATTAGATTCCAGGCTGTAACCCACCCTGGGCTATCTGTTATTCTGTATATAAACCACTCTAAACACCTCTATTAGATTCCAGACCGTAACTCAGTCTGGGCTATGTGTTATTCTGTATATAAACCACTCTGAACCCCTCAATTAGATTCCAGGCCGTAACTCAGACTGGGCTATCTGTTATTCTGTATATATACCACTCTGAACCCCTCAATTAGATTCCAGGCTGGAACTCGATCTGGATTATCTGTTATTCTGTAAATTAACCTCTCTGAATGCCTCAATTAGATCCAGAGTGTAACTCACTCCAGGATATCTATTATTCTGTATATAAACCACTCTGAACCCCTCAATTAGATTCCAGGCAGTAACTCACTCCGGGATATCTGTTATTCTGTATATAAACCACTCTGAACCCCTCAATTAGATTCCAGGCTGTAACTCACTCCGGGATATCTGTTAATCTGTATATGAACCACTCTGAACCCCTCAATTAGATTCCAGGCTGTTACTCACTCCGGGATATCTGTTATTCTGTATATAAACCACTCTGAACCCCACAATTAGATTCCAGGCTGTAACTCACTCTCGACTATCTGGTATTCTGTATATTAACCACTCTGAATGCCTCAATTCGATCCAGACTGAAATTCACTCCAGGATAACTGTTATTCTGTATATAAACCACTCTGAACCCCTCAATTAGATTCCAGGCTGTTACTCACTCCGGGATATCTGTTATTCTGTATATAAACCACTCTGAACCCCACAATTAGATTCCAGGCTGTAACTCACTCTCGACTATCTGGTATTCTGTATATTAACCACTCTGAATGCCTCAATTCGATCCAGACTGAAATTCACTCCAGGATATCTGTTATTCTGTATATAAACCACTCTGAACCTCTCAATTAGATTCCAGGCTGTAACTCACTCCAGGCTATCTGTTATTCTGTATATAAACCACTCTGAACCCCTCAATTAGATTCCAGGCTGTAACCCACTTCGGGATATTTGTTATTCTGTTTATAAACCACCCTGGACCCCTCAATTAGATTCCAGGCTGTAACTCACTCCGGGCTATCTGTTATTCTGTATATAAACCACCCTGAACCCCTTAATTAGATTCCAGGCTGTAACTCACTCCGGGACAACTATTATTCTGTATATAAACCACTCTGAACCACTCAATTAGATTCCAGACTGTAACTCACTCCGGGATATCTGTTATTCTGTGTATAAACCACTCGGAACCCCTCAATTAGATTCCAGGCTGTAACTCACTCCAGGCTATCTGTTATTCTGTATATAAACCACTCTGAACCCCTCAATTAGATTCCAGGCTGTAACTCGCTCTGGACTATCTGTTATTCTGCATATTAACCACTCTGAACCCCTAAATTAGATTCCAGGCTGTAACTCACTCCGGGATATCTGTTAATCTGTATATAAACCACTCTGAACCCCTCAATTAGATTCCTGGCTGTAACTCACTCCAGTGTATCTGTTATTCTGTATATAAACCACTCTAAACCCCTCTATTAGATTCCAGGCCGTAACTCACTCTGGAATATCTGTTATTCTGTATATTAACCACTCTGAAAGCCTCAATTTGATCCAGGCTGTAACTCACTCCAGGAAATCTGTTATTCTGTATATAAACCACTCTGAACCCCTCAATTAGATTCCAGGCTGTTACTCATTCCGGGATATCTGTTATTCTGTATATAAACCACTCTCAACCCCTCAATTAGATCCAGAGTGTAACTCACTCCAGGATATCTGTTATTCTGTATATAAACCACTCGGAACCCCTCAATTAGATTCCAGGAGTAACTCACTCCGGGATATCTGTTATTCTGTATATAAACCACTCTGAACCCCTGAATTAGATCCAGGCTGTAATTCACTCCGGGATATCTGTTAATCTGTATATAAACCACTCTGAACCCCTCAATTAGATTCCAGGCTTTATCTCACTCCGGGCTATCTGTTATTCTGTATATAAACCACTCTGAACCCCTCAATTAGATTCCAGGCTGTAACTCGCTCTTGGACTATCTGTTAGTCTGTATATTAACCACGCTGAACCCCTCAATTAGATCCAGACTGTAACTCACTCCAGGATATCTGTTATTCTGTATATAAACCACTCTGAATCCCTCAATTAGATTCCAGAGTGTAACTCACTCCAGGATATCTGTTATTCTGTATATAAGCCACTCTGAACCCCTCAATTAGATTCCAGGCTGTAACTCGCTCTGGACTGTCTGTTCGTCTGTATTTTAACCACTCTGAACCCCTCAATTAGATTCCAGACTGAAATTCAATCCAGGATATCTGTTTTTCTGTATATAAACCACTCTGAACCCCTCAATTAGATTCCAGACTTTAACTCACTCCAGGATATCTGTTATTCTGTATATAAACCATTCTGAACCCCTCAATTAGATTCCAGAGTGTAACTCACTCCAGGATATCTGTTATTCTGTATATAAACCACTCTGAACCTCCAGGGAATGTCTGTTATAGAATGTTGAGGATAGAACGTTCCGAGGAACTCCTTGACCTGTTCCCCCGACCCACCCCACTAACATGATGTTACGTGCCTGGGCACACTGTAACATTCATGGAGTGAGAGACGGAGAGTCCAATCACAGGAATGGGAACTAAAGGCATTGCCAGATCAGCTGAAATGGTTCGATTTACCACATTCTCAATCCACCTCACAGACCAGCCTAGACACCATAAACCCAGTGGAGATATCTATTCACCGTTGAACACGCTGTAGACCAGGCCAGTGTACTGCTCAGTACAACCCAGCAATCTGTCCAGATTCATCCATTGTACTGGTCAATACAATCCAGCGATCTGTCCAGAGTGGAGCACTGTGCAGACCACAGCAGTGCATTGATCTATAAACCCAGACTAGATATCTGTCCAGAACGGGGAGCTGCACAGACCACATCATTGTATTATCTATAAACCTCAACTAGATAGTCTGACCAGCTCAGCGACCTGTGCATTGATCACCCGTGAATTAATTTGCAAACGAGGCGCAGTTACCCTCCCAGCATGTAGGACTGTGTACACCACCCCAGTGCATTGATCTGTAACCCTGGAGCAGTTACCCTCTCAGCATGTAGGACTGTGTACCCCACCCCAATTGCATTGATCTGTAAACCAGGAGCAGTTACCCTCCCAGCATGTAGGACTGTGTACACCACACCAGTGTATTGATCTGTAACCCAGGAGCAGTTACCCTCCCAGCATGTAGGACTGTGTACACCACACCAGTGTATTGATCTGTAACCCAGGAGCAGTTACCCTCCCAGCATGTAGGACTGTGTACCCCACCCGAGTACATTGCTCAGTAACACTGTGTGAGATCCCTGCCCAGTTTGGTGAAACTTGCAGCCTGTTCTGGAACTGACAGGATGTACAGCTCCCACCCATTTACAGCTCCATATCTCCATTGTTGCCATGACAAGGGGGTGCTGTGCGTATGAACCTCACTGCCAGAGAGAGATAGTGGGGGAATCAGTTTAAATATCACCACATGGGAGGGGTTTGGGGTATAGACAGAGAGGGGGAGACTGAGAGACAGTGTCATGGAAGGATGTGTTCCCAGGTTTCAGAATGCTGAAATATAGACACTTCAATAGCATCCTGTAACAAGAGCCTGTCTTCCCAGGAAAGATGGGAAAGTGGGATATTGGTGTGAGGTCAGATGATGGAGAGTTTTGTATGAGCATTTGTTCTCCAGCTTTGTAAATGGAGTCCTTCATGTCTGGAGGTATACACCATCACCCAGATGCCCCTGGATATTCCCTGATCCCTGACACTGGGGCCATCTTTAAAAGCATAATGGTCACACGATTGAGCTTTCTCAGCTTGGAGGGGCCCTGCACAGTTTACCCCGAGCATGGCAGATAAGGGACAATTACACCACGGTTTGTCAACAGGGGCACGGAGGTCCTGGTGGATGGGCTAGTACAGAGGGGGACCATTCTCTTCCCAGAGGGGGTGACACCACCAGTCCCACCGAGCATGGTCTGAGCTCCCCACCCAGCTCAGTGCAGTATCTGTGGTCTGAAGAAATACCCAGCAATACAGGGCAAGCATCAATAACCTTCCCCACTCTGTCAGGATAAGGGTCACTGTATTCTCTCTGCTCCCTCACACTCACTGTATATCTGTTATAGCACCGACCCCCGAACAAGGCTCATGGTCCACCACTCTCACTGTCGTATGCTGCACCTTCTCTCTCTGTCTCAGTCTCTCTGTCTCTCTCTCCCCTCCTCCCTCCACTTCACCCCCACACTAATAACACTGCATGGATACAACACTGTGGACTGACTCCGTCCGGACACCTCACCATTATACCATTATCCCCACCGATACCAGCACTAACAGCAGGGCCACCCACTCCCACCCTCCCTCTCTCCCTCCCTTTCTCCCATTCCAGGAGAAACAGCCTGAAAGAGGACAGAAAGTGCCAAGCCGGGTGGTGGAGTGCCCGATATCCGTTCCCTCACCCCCTTCCCCCTGCCATGTGGGGAGGACCCTGGTACGAGCCGGAGAGGACAGGGACGCCTCATGTGGAGATTCTGAAACATCCACGTCCCACTGACCGAGTAAGGAGCAATGTTCAGTGAAGGGCAATTCTCACTTTAAACCCACTGGCAGCTCCGTTTCCCCCCGGCACAACTTAGAAGCCGTGGCCCTGATGCCATCTCCCTTTTGTGTCGAGCTGGTACAAATTGAATCCCCACGGTCTCGGTGGGCAGGAGGGTGGGCTCACAACACATCGTCACCACCACCTCCCAGGAAGGGAACACCGAGACTCCCTCCTACACCTCCCCCTGTAAACAGCTCAGATACTGAAACTAATCTGTGATAGTTACTGCTCTCCCCTACTGCTCTGCCCTGATATCTTCAACAATCTGTGCTCATATACACCCAGCGCTCTCTGCTCCTGCACCCCCTTTATAATGGCACAGCCTGTTTTAAACTGTCTTTCATTGTCTTTCCTACCAAAGTGTCTCACCTCAAACTGCTCTGCACTGATCCCCATCTGCCCGAAAACTACTCCAACGTATCACTGTCCTGTCAGAGTTCCACACTGTCCTCCATAGACTTCAGAGTTCTTCCAGGTTCGGTGCCACCTACAAACATTGAGATTGTTATAGCGTCACAGTCCCCATGAAACAACTGAAATCCTGCCCCACATACACGAGTGTGAGCAAGTGAAATACTGATATATTCCTATGGACAAAGTCGAATAATGACATGCTGTCACTGAAGCAACAAAAGTCCTGACACACACCAGACGGAGCGAATGAAATATTGACAAACCACAGAGCAAGAGAAATCCGGTTAGGTCCCACTTATCGATATTCATCAGGGTACAGTGTGATGGAGTTGAAAGCGTGTACTATACCTTTAAGAGAGAGGGAATGCTGTTCTGAACTGAGAGCTTACAAACTCCTGTGATACGAGAGGGTGGCAGACCCTGAAACAGTATATTGCTGTAGAGCTGGAGTCGGGTAATAAGCAGTTAAGAGAAAGAGGGTCCCAGAGTTGTGAATAGTTCATGTAAAATGTTCACTTTCAGAGTGAAAAAACGAAATTGGTCGTTTTATTTAAACAGTGGAATTTGGCAGATCTGTCCCTCATATTTTAACAGTTTACGAGGCGAATTGAGCATTTCTTTTTGTTTCATTTAAATTACCAGATGAGCTTCACGCTGTGCCCTCACCATCCCCGTGTGTGTATCTGTGTGTCTCTGTGTGGGGCAGGTCTGGCAGTCTCTGTGGTGCTTAAAGTGCTGCAATGCCACCCTCTGCTGGCCTCCACACGCCACTGCACAGGCATTGGCGGAGGGTGAAAACCAACAGGGATTCATTCAGAGAGGGGGAGGGAGAGGGCAGCTGCTCGCAGCACAATCCAAACTGATGTCTTATCCATGTACTGATCTAAATGTCCTTTAAATGTTGTAACTGTCCCTGTTTTCACCACTTCCTCTGGAAGTTCATTCCACACACAAGCCAGCTTCTGTCTAAAATAATTACCTCTCATGACTTTCGTAAATCTTTTTTCCTCGCACCTTGAAAATCCCTCAATTTTGAATCCTCAACTCTAGAGAAAAGACATCAGTCCTTCAGCTTCTCTGTACCCCACATTAATTTATAAACCTCTGTAAAGTTACTGCTTAATCTCATATTCTTCAGTGAAAAAAGTCCCAGCCGATCCAGCCTCTCCTTGCAGCTCACTCCCTCCTTTCCCAGCAACATCCAGGTTAATCTCTTCTCAATCCTCTCCAGCTTAATGATATCAAGGTCAATAATATCAAAGTGAATAGTCAAGGTATTTTCTAAGGGTACGGGGAGTCCAAAACTAGAGGACATGGGGTTAAGGTGAGAGGGGAAACATTTAAAAGTGACCTAAGGGGCAAATTTTTCACCCAGAGGGTGGTGTGCCTATGGAATGAGCGGGCAGGGTGACCAGACTAGACACAATATTCTAGAAGAGGTCTCACCAATAACCTGTACAACCACAACATGACATCCCCATTCCGATACTCAAAGGGTCTGACCAATGAAGACATGTGTGTTAAACACCTTCTTAACCACACTATCTATATGAGATGCAAATTTTAAAGAATTATACCTGACGGCCTAGGTCTCTGTTCTACAACACTGCCAAAGGCCCTGCTTTTAATTGTATAGGTCCTGCTGTTGTTTGATTTACCAAATCCAATACCTCGCATTAATCCAAACTAAACTCCATCCGCCACCCCTCAGCCCAGTGAGTGACATTACTGTCACCTCAACCTCTCCCTTCAATTTTAAAATGCCCATCCCTTTCCAGGAGGCCTACACACTCCGGCCTTGAGTTTCACAAAGACCCTGAGCTTGGGTTGCCTTGTGTGGTTAGGGGGAGGAGGGACAGTTTGCAGACACAGTCAGTGGGGAGGAGAGGCTGGACAGTAATCAGTGGCCTGGTATCATTTAATGGTTTTAGGAAAAGGGGAGTCGCACGTGAGAGTTGGGTAAGAGTGATCGGTGTTTTGGGGCCAGAAATTAAGCTCTTCCTTCGTCTCTGGTGTTCAGTAATACATATCTATTTGAGACCCTTCATTGGGCAGAGTGTGTTTGCAGGATTTCTTTCCTTAATATTGTAGACTATAGATAATAGCGATTAAAGATTTTTATAGTTAATTTTGATGGCACAGCACGTACCCTCAATATCCTACAGTTGAGAACAACTATCTTGCGTTTGCTTAACAATACAAAGTGTTTTGTGCAGTTCAGTAATGGGAACCTGATTATAATAAATCCACACTGAGCTGAAAGTGGGCAATAAAATATGACCCAACATCTTGGTATGGTAGTGTAGTGTGTAGTGTCCCTGTGTATGAGCCAGAGCTCTGGATTTGATTCCAATTCCTGTACTAGTGTTCCTAGCTCTGGACTAGAATGCCTGGATTCAAGTCCTGCCTGTTGCAGAGGTATGTCCCAGCATGTCAGAACAGGCTGATGAACAAACACACAGGAGAATAATGTTACAGCTTTATGGCTATTGTTGAGTGATGCTAGTGTCCCTGCCTCCGGGCACAAAGGTCCAGGCGTAAAGCCCACAGAAGTGTCTCAGGATACATCTGAACAAACTGATTAAAATGGATTTAAAATTGTGACTTGATGGAGAAGGAAGAGGTGTCAATATTGCATTTCAGAATGTAGCCCAGAATGAGTGAAAGTACATCCATTCGTGTTGATTGGAGTCACATTTCACACCAGTGAAGGGTTTATAAAGTCAAAATTGCCATGGATAGGGTGAGTTGTCAGGGGTTTTTCCCCAGGTTAGGGTCGTCCAAAAATAGAGGGCATTGCTGGAAAGTGAGAGGGGAAAGGTTTTGAGGAGGCCTAAAGGGCAACATTTCACACAGAGGGTGGTGTGTGTATGGAATGAGCTGCCAGACAAAGTGGTGGTGGCTGGTACAACTACAGCATCTAGGTACTGAGAGACCTGGTGAGCTTCTCCAGCAATTCCTGTATTTCTTTTAAAAATGCATTCAGTTTAACACAGGTATTCTGAATAAATTAAACATTTTTATTTTTTAATGACGCAGGGACATATAAATATATCTTCAAATTGACCGAGACCATTTTCTGTGAAGGGTATGGCTCTGTGTATGACAGCAGCAATGATGCACCGACATGCAACAGGGAATGTGATGGAGACATAGTTTGGACAATGTACAAGGAGACCTCACATGGTCCAGTTTGGGAGAGGATGACATTACTGTGTGATTCAACTCAGAGAGTGAGAAAATGTAATCTGCCTGAGAAGGAATGGCCTATTGCACTCTCTCTCCTTCATTGTTCCTCATTACAGCAATGTGTGCGAGCTAAAAAAAAACCTCGACAGTCATCGTTACCATTCTTATTTTTATGGAATCCCTGCAGTGTGGAAACATGCCCTTCGACCCAACAAGTCCATAACAACCTTCCCAAACCATTCCCCTATACTTACCCCTGACTAATTCACATAACCAAGATTTCCATGAACATTACAGACAATTTAGCATGACCAACCCACCGAACCTACACAGTTTGTGGTCGGAAACTAGATCACCCATTAGAAGTTCACACAGGTAACGGGAGAATGTGCAAACTCCACACAGACAGTCACCCAGGGCTGGAATCGACCCCAAGTCCCTGGTGCTGTGAGGCAGCAGTGCTAACCACCGTGCTACCCTTTGGATGATCCCGAACCAGAATTCACTGGAATCTATTCATTGCCTAAAGCAAAGGGAGTTCAGCCAAATCCAAACTCTCCCAGGATGAAATCACATTGCTAGCAGCTTGTGTGAGTAGCAGAATAACGTTTTGGACAATCTCACAATTTTTCCATTGTCATGAGTTCCAATAATACTTTGGACCAAGTTCTTTCAAGTTAAAATTGTGTGTGTGTTTGTGTGTGTTTGTGTGTGTGTGTGTGTGTGTATGTGTGTGTGTGTGTGTGTGTGTGTGTGTGTGTGTGTGTGTGTGTGTGTGTGTGTGTGTGTGTGTGTGTCTCAGTGTTTTTAGAATGGGAAATATTGATTATATAATTACAATACCCAAACAGTTTGCCATTCAGCTTTCCACCATAGTTTGAGTAACATTGCTCTGGATCATAAACGTGTTGCTTTAGCAGATTAAAGAAACGAGCCTGATTTGTTCCTAAAACTGACCCTGACCCAGTCTGAGACCGATATCATCGGCCATATCACTGACCTGGTCACATTTAACATTTGTTGTGAGCAGTGGAGGAGTAGGACTAGAAAAGGAAACAGTGACCCCAAAAAGCCGGGGAACTATAAACCGGTGAGCCTGATGTCAGTGGTGGGTAAGTTGTTGGAGGGGTTTCAAAGGGATAGCATTTACATACATTTGGGAAGGCAAGGGCTGATCGGGGTAGACAACGTGTCTTTCTGTATGAGAAATCATGTCTCATTAATTTGGCTGAGTTTTTTGAAGAGATGACAAAGAAGATTGATGAAGGCAGTTTGGTAGACATTGTCTATATGGACTTCAGCAAGGTGTTCATTTAAAGAACAAAGAACAAAGAAAATTTACAGTCCAGGAACAGTCCCTTCGCCCTCCAAGCCTGAGCCGATCCAAATGTACTGTCTAAATCTGTCAGTCAATTCCTAACCATCTGTATCCCTCTGCTCCCCACCTACTCATGCATCTGTCCAGACGCATCTTAAATGAATCTACCGTGCCTGCCTCGACCACCTCTGCTAGCAACGCATTCCAAATGTCCACCACCCTCTGTGTGAAGTACTTACCGCGTGTATCCCCCTTAAATATTCCACCTCTCACTTTGAAAGCACGACCTCTCATTACTGAATCCTTCAACCTGGGAAAAAGTTGATCTCTATCCACCCTGGCTAGATTTTGCAAACGTTAATCAGGTCCCCCCTCAATCTCCTTTTATCTAGTGAAAATAAACCTAACCTACTCAGCCTTCCTTCACAGCTAGTATTTCATTCTGATTGGAAGACAGATTAGTAAGTTTCAGTCACATAAGATACAGAGGAAGCCAGTCACAAATGGCGTGAAGGAAGAGGGATATTTTTTAGCCTGGAAGCTTGTGAGCAGCAGTGTGCTGCAAGAATCAGTACTGAGTTCACTGCATTTCATCATTTATGTAAAGGATTTAGATGTGAATATAGGGGCCATAGTTAGTAAGTTTACAGATGACATCAGAAAGGTGGTGTGGTAGATTATCTCAGAGTACAACTAGACCACAATTAGATGGGACAAAGGGGCAAGGAGTGACAGATGAAGTCTAATTTAGATAAATATGAAGCTTTGCATTTTGGGAAGGCAAATCAGGGCAGTTATTATATACTTCATGGTCAGGTCCTGGGGCATGTTGTGAATCAAAGGGACATAGGGCTGCAGGTGCATTGTTCCTTGAACGTGGAGTCGCAGGTAGACAGTGTGGTACAGAACACATTTGGCACATTTGCCTTAATCAGTCAGAGCATTGAGTGTAGGAGTTGTGGTGGTATGTTGTATCTGTACAGGATGTTGGTGAGGCCACTTTAAGAATACTGCATACAATTCGGTTTTCTGCAGAAATGACTTACACGGATGTTCCAGGACTGGAGGTTTAAGCTTTAGGGAGAGTTTGATTAGGTTGAGGTGTTTCCCCCTGGAGTGTCAGAGGCTGAAGGGTGACATTGTGGACGTTTATATAATCATCAGAGGCATGGATATTCTGAACAGCCACGTTCTGCTCTCCAGGATTGGGGAGTCCAGAACAAGAGGGCAGAGGCTGAAGGTGAGGGGGATTGATTTAGAAGGGACCTGAAGATAAATGATTCACACAGAGAGTAGCGTATGTACAGAAAGTGCTGTCAGAGGAAGTGCTGAAGGCGGTTACAACCGCACATTTAAAAAGTATCTGAAAGAAGAGGGATATTGGCCAAATGCTGACAAATGGGACGAGATCGGATTTGATATCTGATCGGAGTGAACAGATTGGACTAATGGGTCTGTTTCCATTCTGCATGACTCTCTGATTCTATAAGAGGGATGATGAAAAAATCTGTAAGGTCCTTTCAAGTCGGACTTCTCTTCTCTGGAAGTTTATCGTGCCTCTATGTTCACATTGATTGAAAGCTGCATTAGTTAAATATTTGACAAAGTTGTGAGTCACGGATAATGGGATGGAGACAGGAAAGTGGGGCTGAGACCACAACCTGATCAGCCACAATCTTAGTGCCTGTTGGAGAAGGCTCAAAGTATCTAATGACCCACTCCTGCTCCTCAGTCCCATGTTCCTGTGTTCCATTCAGCCCCTCAAACCTGCTAGACAGGAGCAGTTGGAGGCCACTTGCTCCTATAACCTGGTGCACAGAAACAGAGGAGACCATTCAGTCCCTCAAGACTGTCACACCCACTTTGAGGTGATTTGGGAAATGTAATTGGAAAATCCAGGCTGGGTATGAAAGAGGCCCCTCATCTCTCTTCACACAGCTTCCCCTATCTGCAGCTTGTGCTCCATTTGTTGGTCATGTTGTAGACCCAGATTCAGTGTGAATACAGCCCACATACCTCACCCAGAGATGGCTCACAAAATCATCTAGTCTCCCTGACTGCAATATGCAATACCAGAATCATTCATAAAAATAACACCCACTAACTTTCCAATAACAGAAGGGGAGAACATCAGAAACAGGGGCATGTCGTTCACTCCCCAAACCTGCCTTGCCCTTCACTAAGATCATGGCTGATCTGCTCCTGGCCTCAAATCCTCTTTCATACCCAATTCTTCATAGCCCTCACCTCTCTGACAGGTCAATATCCATCTACCTCCTCTTCAAATACTTTCAGTCATCTAGCTCCCCGAACACTCTTGAGATGAGAAATCCTGACATTCAATCCCACCTGTTTGAAGAAAACACGTGCTGCTCCTATATCATGGACTATTGATATGAAAAAAAGAGGTTCCCGGTAAAAATGAATGGCCCTGATATCAAGACAATGGTTGACTTCTGTTGACATCAAGGAGCTGAACTTAATGGGAATCAGAGTAAACTCTCCAGTGTTTGGAGTCAAACATGGCACAAAGGAAGATGTTCATCATCTCAGTCCTGGGCCAGCTCTGTGGGAGATCCTCAGGGTAGCTTCCTCTTCACAAACATCTTTAGCTGCTTCATCAATGTCTCCCCACCCTCACCCGCCCCACCATAAGATCAGAAGTGGGGATGGTCACTGAAGATTCAACAATGTTCAGAACGTTTTGTCCCCCGTCAGCTCCTGAATTGGTCTGTGTCTGTGTGCAGCAAGACCCAGACTCCATTGAGGCTTGTGCTGCTGAAGTATCAGTAACATTCATATACCAGCACTGCCTGACACTGCACATTGCCACAATAAAACAAGAGTTCATTCAGCACCTCACTCTGGTTTCACAGGAATATGAGGAAGTCGTTCAGCCCATTGACGTTACTGGAGATGAACTGGGATAGCCTATTCAGTGCCTCCAGCCTATTACTCAGGAGGAGAAGAAGTCTAGTATGATGGACCACAACAGAGCACCTCGAAAATATTTGATGGCAATAGCCTAGATTTTTATGTTTTCTTATTTCAAAGGAAATGTAAAGTGTCTGTTCCAGATGCAATGTGACTGGTCAAACTACTCGGTGTGAAGCAAAACACCATCTATTTCAACATGAAAGAAGAAATAACACCACAGAAAGAGGAATTTAGAATAACGTAATTCTATTGGACAGCTTAACAGAAGAATAGATCTAGGAACTATTACTAATGAACTGTTCCAATATAGGGAAATCCCATAAACACAGCCCTTGGCAAAAAGAAATATTCAGACACAGAATGTCACAAATATTTCTCCAATCCAGGAATTAAAAACAGCATCAAGAGAAAATTCAGGGAGAGTAGCAGCCAGGAAACATTCCCTGAAGCTTCCAACTCTGTGGAGACCCCAATAGTTTCTGATGTTACTGAGAAACCAAAACCCAGAGATCCTTATCTGTGAGAGCTGGCCACACCCATTCAGGCTGCATTAAAATAAACACAAGGCTTCCCTAGCTGTTACTCAAGTGGTCTTAACTAGCCAGCTTGGAACAATCGTTCAATCTCTCTCATAAAAGAAACCAGGATAAAAATAACCTCTTTAAGCTGCAGCATTGTCACACTTGTCAGCACATCTAGCTGTTAAACAGGAACCAGGGGTAACCAGCCAGTCCCTTGGCCCTATCCAATTGGACGAGGAAGAAGCCAGTCAGTCCGTTGAGTCACTTATACAGGAACAGTAGGAGGCCATTCCCACCTCAATGCACTTACACGGGGGCAGAATGAGGTAATTGATGCTGATTCCTGATGAATGTCTTATGCCCAATACGTCGATTCTCCTGCTTCTCGGATGCTGCCTGACTTGCTGTGCTTTTCCAGCAATGACTCTCTACTCTGATCTCCAGCATTGGCAGTCATAGGTGTCTACTAAATGATGCTCTAACATGATGAACAAGTGGGGCAGAGGCTGCACAGACAGACTGTTCCACGTTGTTCCAGGTGGCTCCGTTGCTCATGATAAACATGTGGGACTTTAACATGGCTTTCTAGTGGTAAGCAGGGAAGCCATATGTCTTGTGTGAAGTCTCAAGAAGGCACCTTACATCTCTGAGAAGACAGTCTGGTGTTCCCGATGTAGGGCGGAAGCTGGTGGGAATTGGTACCTGCTTCAGACGGAAGGTATTGTGGCTGCTGTTGGGGATTGTGAGCAACCTGACGTTCAGTACAGGGTTCACGCACCGACTGCACAATAACATGGGGAGAGTTATTTTAGGCATATAAACTATTAGGATAGTCACGTTAGACTGATAAATGGACTCTCTAAGTTCAAATAATCGTGATCTTGTTCATGTTGATCTTGTCCAGTGCACGTCCTGTGCAGTGTAACCTGTGTGCCTTACTCTGTCCAAGTCTATTTCCACCCTATGATCTGTCTGGCCATGCTAACTATGATCTTCCTCCACTGCTCATAAACAAAGTGTTTCCCTGGACTGAGATACACGTGGCAATAAATCAAACCAATCAATCCTGGGTAAAGTATGGAATTTCTCACCCTATCAATGTCTCTTTTGGAAATAAGAGTTCGCTGTCACTCCTCGTGATTCAGCATCACCATTTCTTCATCTCTCACAGCTCTCCAGATTAAACACTCAGCTTATTCACTCTATCCCCATGTTACCATCACCGGTGTCTGTCGTAAGGAGATCATTCCTTACAAAGGAGATCAAATCTGCACAGAGTGCCCCTAATGCTCTCTCAGGAAGGCTCTACAACAGCAGGAAGATGGCTTTACTTATGTACTTGAATCATCTTACAATAAAGGACAGCATACCATTGACTGCATCCATTACTTACACAGGGTTTGATTCAGACCGGTCAGCATAGACTTGTGAGTGGGAGATCATGCTTGCCAAATTTCTTAGAGTCCTTTGGTGAAGTGACCAAGAATGTTGATGAGGGCAGAGCGGTTAACGTAGTTTCTATGGATTTCAGTAAGGCCTTTGATAAGTTTCCACATGGCAGGCTGCTCTGGAAGGTTCCATCACGTAGAATACTGGGGGAAATTGGCCAATTGGATACACAGTTGGCTTGTTGATAGGAAGCAGAGGGTTTACTGGAAGGATGCTTGTCAGACTAGAGGTTGGGTCCATAGCTGTTTGTTATCTATGATTTGGTTGAGAATGTACAAGGCATGATTAGTAAGTTTGCAGATGACACTAAAGTAAGTGGCAGCATGATCAGTGAGGAAGTTTATAAGAAATTGCAGCAGGACATTAATCAGGTGGGGAAGTGGGCTGAGAAATGGCAAATGGAATTTCATATAGATGTGTGAGGTCTTGCAGTTTGGAATCTCAAATCAAGGTGGGAGTTTCACGGTGAATGGGCGGGCCTTAAGGGGTGTAATGGGCAGAGAGACCTTGTAATTCATGTGCACAGTTCCCTGACAGTGGAATCACAGGTAGGCATTGAGTATAGAAGTTGGGAATTTATGTTGCAGTTACACAGGGCATTGGTAAGGCCGCACTTGGAGTATTCTGTTCAGTTTTGTCGACTTGTTATAGGGAGGATATCATGAAATTAGAAAGATTGCAGAAGACATTTACAAGGACATTGCCAGAACCCAATGGTCTGAGTTATAGGGAAAGGTTGGACAAGTTAGGACCTTTTCTTTAGAGTGTAGGAAACTGAGGGGGACCTTATAGAGCTGTATAAGATCATGAGGGATATGGATAGGGTGAATGATCTCAGTCTATTCCAAAGTTTAGAGAATCAAAGACGAGAGGGGACCAGTTTAAGGTTAAAGGGGAAGGAATAAAAGGGAACCTGAGGGACCACTTATTTACATAAATGGCTGGTACATGGATGAGCTGCCAGAAGATGTGGCTGAGGGGGGTGTATTAACAACATTTCAAAAGCATTTGGATAAATATGTGGATAGGAAAGGACTAGAATGATATGGGCCAACTGCAGGGAAATGGGGTTAGTGTGGATGGACATTTGCAAGCTGGAGTCAAACCCCTTTGTTAATTAAAACCAAACACCCAGGAAAGCTGGCCTCACCTCGTAATCTGTTAACATATGAGTGACACAGATCTCCTACATTCCACTATTTAAACAAAAATTAACAAGTTAGTTTCTTAACTTTTATAGTGAACACTAAACAAAAACTATTCGCAAATACAAGCCCCTCTTTTCTTAGCTACTTACTATCTGACTCCAACTCTGTAAAATATATGCTGTTCCAACAGCCCACATATTAAACGTTACAATCTCAAGACCACACAGTCTCTATCTTCCCCGCTGTGTTCACTCTTTCAGCTGCTGATCTCCCTGGGTCATTTTTTTTAATGCAAGTACGTTTTACATGAACATGTGTCTTTGATAGAGAGTGTTTGAGATGGTCAGTTAGCACTCCTGCTCTACAGCATTTAATCTGCTGTTGGATGGCAGCGGCTCTCCCTCTATTTTCAAAATGCTGGATTTATTTACTTTCCATGATACAATAATGATCATATTTTGATTGATTTCCAGGTGTACGAATAATAATATTCAAATTCCATTGGCTTCGGATATTCTGAGCATTATTTAAAGTCTAAAATTGCATTTGAATTGCTGTCAAAACAGCAACAAAAACTCATGCTTCCATTTCCCAGCTAATTGTTACATTTGGAACAGTCTGACCTTTATCTGGCATCTGTGGATGTACTTTCAATTCAGCAAAACCCGTCCTATCTTAAAGTGAACAGACATTGATTACATTCCAGGCAGTAACACATCCCGGGCTATCTGTTATTCTGTATGCTAACCTCCTTGAACCCCTCGATTAGATTCCAGGCTGTAACTCAATCCGAGATATCCGTTAATCTGTATATAAACAACCCTGAACCCCTCAATTACATTCCAGGCTGTAATTGAGTCCGGGGTATCTGTTAATCTGCATATAAACCACCCTGAACCCCTCAATTAGATTCCAGTCTGTAACACACCCCAGAATATCTGTTATTATGGATATAAACCACGCTGAACACGTCGATTCGATTCCAGGCTGTAACTTCCTGTCAGGGTTGAAAGGGAAGGCTGGTAGTTATAGGGAATGCTGGCTGACTAATGAAATTGAGGGTTTCGTTCAGAAAAAGAAGGAAGCATATGTCAGGTATAGATCGAGTGAATCCTTAGAAGAGTAGAAAGGAAGTAGGAGTATACTTAAGAGGGAAATCAGGAGGGCAAAACGCAGACATGAGATAGCTTTGGAAAATAGAATTAAGGAGATTCCAAAGTGTTTTTACAAATATATTAAGGCCAAAGGGTAACTAGGGAGAGAATAGGGCCCCTCTATGATCAGTAAGGCGTCCTTTGTGTGGAGCCACAGAAAATGGGGGAGATAGTAAATGAATATTTTGCATCAGTATTTACTGTGGAAAAGGATATGGAAGATATAGGCTGCAGGGAAATCGATGTTGACATCTTGCAAAATGTTGCAGATATACAGAGGAGGAAGTGCTGGATTTCTTGAAATGGTAAAAGGTGGATAAATCCCCAGGACCTGATGAGGTGTACCCGAGAACTCTGTGGGAAGCTAGAGAAGTGATTGCTGGGCCTCTTGCTGAGATATTTGTATCATCAATAGTCACAGGTGAGATGCTGGAAGACTAGAGGTTGGCAAACATGGTGCCAATATTTAAGAAGGGCGGTAAAGACAAGTCAGGGAACTGTAGACCAGTGAGCCTGACCTCGGCAGTGGGAAAGTTGTTGGAGGGAATCCTGAGGGACAGGATGTACATGAATTTGGAAAGGCAAGGACTGATGCGGGATAGTTAACATGGCTTTGTGCGTGGGAAATCATGTCTCACAAACTTGATTGAGTTTTTTGAAGAAGTAAAAAAGAAGATTGATAAGGGCAAAGCAGGAGCAGTAGATGTGATCCATATGAACTTCAGTAAGGCATTCGACAAGGTTCCCCATGGCAGACTGATTAGCAAGGTTAGATGTCATGGAATACAGGGCGAAGTCGCCATTTACATACAGAACTGGCTCAAAGGTAGAAGACAGAGGGTGGTGGTGGAGGGTTGTTTTTCAGACTGGAGGCCTGTGACCAGTGAAATGCCACAAGGATCAGTGTTGGGCCCTCTACGTTTTGTCATTTATATAAATGATTTGGATGCGAGCATAAGAGGTACAGTTCGTAAGTTTGCAGATGACACCAAAATTGCAGGTGTAGTGGACATCGAAGAGGGTTTCCTCAGATTATAACAGGATCTGGACCAGATGGGCCAATGGGCTGAGAAGTGACAGATGGAGTTTAATTCAGATAAATGCGAGGTGCTGCATTTTGGGAAAGCAAATCTTAGCAGGACTTCTACATTTAATGGTGAGGTCCTCGGGTGTGTTGCTGAACAAAGAGACCTTGGAGTGCAGGTTCATGGCTCCTTGAAAGTGGAGTCGCAGGTAGATAGGATAGTGAAGAAGGCGTTTTGTATGATTTCCTTTATTGGTCAGAGTACCGATTACAGGAGTTAGGAGGACATGTTGCGGCTATACAGGACATTGGTTCGGTCACTCTTGGAGTATTGCGTGCAATTCTGTTCTCCTTCCTGTCGGAAAGATGTTGTGAAACTTGAAAGCATTCAGAAAAGATTTACAAGGATGTTGCCAGGGTTGAAGGATTGGAGCTACAGGGACAGGCTGAACAGTCTGGGGCTGTTTTCTCTGGAGAGTCGGAGGCTGAGGGGTGAACTTATCGAGGTTTACGCTGGGGTAAGGGAGTCCAGAACCACAGTGAATAGGTTTGGTTTGACAGGGGAAAGATATGAAAGAGAACTAAGGGACAACTTTTTCACGCAGAAGGTGGTACGTGTATGGAGTGAGCTGCTAGAGGAAGTGGTGGAGGCTGGTACAATTGCAACATTTAAGACGAATTTGGATGAGTATATGAATAAGAAGGGTTTGGAGGGACATTGGCCAGGTGCTGCCAGGTGGAACTAGATTGGGTTGGGATATCTGGTCGGCATTGACAGGTTGGACCTAAGGGTTTGTTTCCATGCTGTACATCTCGATGATTCTATGACTCTATAACTCACTCCGGGCGACCTGTTATTCTGCATATAAACCACCCTGAAACCCTCGATTAGATTCCAGTTTGTAAGTCACTCTGGAGTATCTGTTATTGTACATATAATCGTCCCGAATCCCCTTGATAAAATTCCAATCTGTAACTGACTTCCAATTTTAAGGGAATCTGTACATTAGCCACTTCAATCGTTAGATCAGATTCCCATCTGTATCACACTCCTGGGTATCTGTTATTCTGTATTTTAACCATCCAATCCAAACCCTGTTGAAATTGTCCACAGTGTTCAAGGATATGTACGTGAGGTGCATTAGTCAGGGGCAAATGTGGGGAAATGGATCTGGATGGGTTATTCTTCTGTGGGTCAGTGTGGTCTTGTTGGGTTGAAGGGCTTGTTTCGCCACTGTCGGGATTATATGAATCACCTGGAACCCTCTCGATTAGATTCCAACGTGTAACTCACTTCCATGTATGTGTGACTGGCATGTTTCAAAAACACCCCAAAACCTTCAATTCTATTCCACTTCGATAAACACGAGGCGCTGCATTTTGAGAAAGCAAATTTGAGCAGGACTTATATCTTAATGGTCAAGTGCGAGGGAGAGTTGCTGAACCAAGAGACTTTGAAGTGCAGGTTCGTAGCTCCGTGAGAGTAGAGTGACAGGTGGATAAGATAATGAAGGCAGCGTTTGGTTTGCTTTCCTTTATTGGTCAGAGTTATGAGTATAGACATTGAGAGGTCATGTTGTGGCTGGACTGGACATGGGTTAGGCCACTGTTGGAATATGGCGTGCAATTCTGGTCTCCTTCCTATCGGAAGGATGTTGTGAAACTTGGAAGAGTTCATAAAAGATTTACAAGCAGGATGCCAGGGTTAGAGGATTTGAGCCACAGGGAGAGGCTGAATAGGCTGGGGCTGTTGTCCCTGGAGTGTCAGAGGCTGAGGGGTGACCTTATCAAGGTTTATAAAATCATGACGGGCATGGATAGGAGAAATAGACAAAGTCTTTTCCTTGGGGTGCGGAGTAAAGAA
This sequence comes from Chiloscyllium punctatum, assembly GCF_047496795.1. Taxonomy (NCBI): domain Eukaryota; kingdom Metazoa; phylum Chordata; class Chondrichthyes; order Orectolobiformes; family Hemiscylliidae; genus Chiloscyllium; species Chiloscyllium punctatum. The sequence continues at coordinate 42,820 of NW_027309940.1, forward strand.
CTAAAGGGCATAGGTTTAGTGTGAGAGGTAATATGAAAGAGACCTAAGGGGCAACTTGTTCACTCAGAGGGGGTACATAAATGGAATGAACTGTCAGAGGGAGTGGTGGGGCTGGTATAATTGCAACATTTAAAATGCAGTTCGATGGGTATATGAATGGGAAGGTTTGGAGGGAGATGGGCCAAGTGCTTGGAAAAGAGACTAGAGTAGGTTAGGATATCTGGTCGGCATGGTCGGGTTGGACCAAAGGGTCTGTTTCCATGCTGTACATCTCTATGACTGTATGACTCCGTGATTTTGTGACTCATTCCTTGTTATCCGTTGTTCAGTATGTAAACCACCTTGAACCCATCGATTAGATCCCGGTCTGTAACTCACTCCTGGGTATCTCTTCTGCTGTGTGTAAACCCTAAACCCCTCAATTAGATTCCAGTCTGGAACTCACTCCTGAGGATCTGTTATTGGATCTGTGTAGTGATCCTTGTTGGATGTTAGGCCGAAGACAAGATAAACTAAATGGTCAAATGTTACATTGAGAGCAAGAACACAGAAAGCTGCTGGTTCATTTCGGTCCTGTTACATATCTCCAAGTTTCAGATTGAGACTGAATTTCTGTCACAATGGGGAAAGTCTCAAAAGCTGTTTACTGTCCTGCATGAATGCATCATCATAACATGAATTCTCTTGCAAGATAGGAAATGGAGAAAGCTCCTGGAAGGTGTCTGTATGTCTGTGTGTGTGATTCTGTGTGCGTGTTCAATGTTTTATATATTTTCAAACTGCATTGATGTTGCCAGTCTAATTTATACACACTCAATAGACAATAGACAAAGACAATAGGTGCAGGAGTAGGCCATTCTGCCCTTAGAGTCTGCACCGCCATTCAATATGATCATGGCTGATCATTCCTAATCAGTATCCTGTTCCTACCTTATCTCCATAACACTTGATTCCACTATCTTCGAGAGCTCTATCCAACTCTTTCTTAAATGAATCCAAAGACTGGGCTTCCACTGCCCTCTGGGGCAGAGCATTCCGCACAGCCACCACTCTCTGGGTGAAGAAGTTTCTCCTCATCTCTGTCCTAAATGGTCTACCCCGTATTTTTAAGCTGTGTCCTCTGGTTCGGCACTCACCCATCAGCGGAAACATGTTTCCTGCTGCAAGAGTGTCCAATCCTTTCATAATCTTATACGTCTCAATCCGATCCCCTCTCAGTCTTCTAAACTCAAGGGTATACAAGCCCAGTCGCTGCAGTCTTTCAGTATAAGGTAATCCCACCATCCCAGGAATTCACCTCGTGAACCTACGCTGCACTCCCTCAATAGCCAGAATGTCTTTCCTCAAATTTGGAGATCAGAACTGCACACAGTAGTCGTGTAGTTTTGCTGATATAAAATGGTGGCTGTGGACAAATCTAAAATGTCTGCCAGACCGATTTGTGTCAGGAATACTTTCAGCAAGGGAGAGGGGGCAACGTGTCAAAAGCCATTTCCATTCATTGATGCAAGCAGAGATAGGAAATGGAGACAGCTCTTTGAAGGTGATTAAATGCAAATCCCAGAACCTGTTTACAGTGAATGCGGAGAGACAATGTGACATTCCAGTAAGGTCTGCCTTACTTTCCAAGCTCCTAATATATGAGAGAGACATACTATACAAAACCTGAAAGAGCTCAGCCACTGTATTGTAGATTTGCAGCATTGGATCAGAATCCTGCCTAACTAGGCCTCATCCCAAATTGAAGGGTTTCTCAAATTCCACACTGACCTTCTGTGGGGTCAAATTATGTGTTATCTACAAATAAAAGAAAATAATGCACCTGCAATTGAACAAAGCTTTTCTGGAACTTTGTGTCTCTGTTGGTTTAAGTATCTTTCAACAGGATTGAAGATAAATGAGACAGTGAGAGATAGGTGGCACTATAACCAGAATGGCAGTGCAGTATAAAAGGTATATTAATACTTTCAATGAAAGGGGAAAACAGAGGAGGATAGTCCTCAAACAAGGAAAGTTGGGAGTCAGGGAAGTTGTGTAGTTTGTGACTGCATTATGTTTATGTGAGTCAAGAGTTGAAACCACTTGGCCAATAGTACATTTTGTGACTCACTCCCAGTTACAAGTTATTTCACAAAAAAAGGTTAACATATCCCTCGATTAGATTCCAGGCTGGAACTCACTCCGGGCTATCTGTTATTCTGTATATAAACCACCCTGAACCCCTCGATTAGATTCCAGGCTGTAACTAACTCCAGGGTATCTGTTATTCTTCACATAAACCATCCTAAATCCCTCGATTAGTTTCCAATCTGTAACACATTCCAGGCTATCTGTTATTCTGTATATAAACAACCCTGAACCCCTCAATTATATTCCAGGCTGTAACTCACTCTGGGCTATCTGTTATTCTGTATATAAACTACCCTGAACCCCTCAATTAGATTCCAGGCTGTAACTCACTCTGGGCCACCTGTTATTCTGTATATAAACCACTCTGAACCCCTCAATTAGATTCCAGGCTGTAACTCACTCTGGGCTACCTGTTATTCTGTATATTAACCACCCTGAAACCGTCGATTAGATTCTAGGCTGTACCTCAATCCGGGGTATCTGTTATTCGTATATAAACCACCCTGAACCCCTTGATTAGATTCCAGATTGTACCTCACTCCAGGGTATCTGGTATTCTGTATATTAACCACCCGAAACCCTCGATTAGATTCCAGTCTGTAACTCACTCCGGGCTATCTGTTATTTTGTATATAACCCACTCTGAACCCATTGATTTGATTTCACTTCCTGACATGTTAAGCTCATGTTCCCAACACAATGTAATCTCAATAATGATTAATGTATCACTGGTCCTCCTATCTGCTGGCACTACCATCATGTTAACTTTCTGATGTTTACGTACATGATTACCTGTAGCAGTGAGTCGCAGGTAGACAGAGTGGTGCTGAACACATTTGGCACATTTGCCTAAATCAGTCAGAGCATTGAGTATAGGAGTTGTGGTGGTATGGTGCATCTGTACAGGATGGTGGTGAGGCCACTTTAAGAATACTGCGTACAACTCGGATTTCTGCAGAAATGACTTACACGGATGTTCCAGGACTGGAGGCTTGAGCTATAGGGAGAGGCTGATTACGTTGAGGTGTTTCCCCCTGGAGTGTGAGAGGTTGAGAGGGAACATTATAGAGGTTTATAAAATCAACAGGGGTATGGATATGCTGAACAGCCATGTTCTGCTCCCAAGGATAGGGGAGTCCAGAACAAGACAGCATAGACTGGAGGGGAGAGGGCGAATGATTTAGAAGGGCCCTGAAGGTAAATATTTCACACAGAGAGTGGTGTGTGTCCAGAAAGTGCAGACAGAGGAAGTGGTCAAGGCGGGTACAATCACAGGAGGAATATTGGCCAAATGCTGGTAAATGGGACTAAATCAGATTTGATATCTGATCGGAGTGAACAGATTGGACTAACGGGTATGTTTCCATTCTGCATGACTCTCTGATTCTATAAGAGAGATGACGAATAATTCTGAAAGGACCTTTCATGTCGGAATTCTCTTCAGTGGAATGTTATCGTGTCTCTGTGCTCACATTGATTGAAAGCTGCGTTAGTTAAATATTTGACAGAGAAGTGAGTCATGCACAATGGGACACAGACAGGAAAGTGGGGCTGAGACCACAACCTGATCAGCTCCAATTTTAGTGCCTGGTGGAGAAGGTTCAAAGTATCTAATGACCCACTCCTGCTCCTCAGTCCCAAGTTCCTGTGTTTCATTAAGCCACTCAGACCTGCTAGACAGGAGCAGTTGGAGGCTACTTACTCCTTTAACCTGTTGCACAGAAACTCAGGATACCATTCAGCCCCTCAGTACTCTCCCACACGGTTTGAACTGAATTGGGAAATGTAATTGGAAAACCCAGGCTGGGTACGAAAGAGGCCCCTCATCTCTCTTCACAGAGCTTCCCCTCTCTGCAACTTGTGCTTCATTTGTTGGTCATGTTGTACACCCAGATTCAGTGTGAATACAGCCCCCATACTTCACTCAGGGATGGCTCACAAAATCCTCTGGTCTCCCTGTCTGCAACATTCAATAAGAGAACATTCATGAAAATAACACCCACTAACTTTCCAATAACAGAATGGGAGAACATCAGAAACAGGGGCATGTTGTTCACCCCCAAGCCTGCCTTGCCCTTCACTAAGATCATGACTGATCTGCTCTTCGTCTCAAATCCTCTTTCATATTCAATTCTTCATAGCCCTCAACTCTCTGACAGGTCAATTTCCATCTACCTCCTCTTCAAATACGTTCAGTCATCTAGCACCCCAAACACCCTTGAGGAGAGAGATCCTGATATTCAATACCACCTGTTTGAAGAAAACACTTGCTGCTCCTATATCATGGCTTATTGATGTGAACTAAAGAGGTTGATACAAGGGTTAAGGTAAAAATGACTGGCCCCAATATCAAGGCAGTGGTTGATGTCTGTTGATATCAAGGAGCTTAACAAAACTGGACTTTATGGGAATCAGAGTAACCTCTCCAGTGTTTGGGGTCAAACATGGCACAAAGGAAGATGGTCATCATTTCAGTCCTGGGTCACCTCTGTGGGAGATCCTCAGGGTAAATTCCCCTTCACAAACGTCTTCAGCTGCTTGATCAATATCTCCCCGCCCCCAACCTCCACACCAGAAATCAGAAGTGGGGATGGTCGCTGAAGATTCTACAATGTTCAGAACATTTTGTCCCCCGTCAGCTCCTGAACTGGTCTTTGTCCATGTGTAGCAGGATCCAGACTCCATTGAGCCTTGTGCTGTTTAAAGTGTCCATAACATTCATGTAACAGCACTGCCTGACACTGCACATTGCCACAGTAAAACAAGAGTTCATTCAGCACCTCACGCTGGTTTCACAGGAATATGAGGAAGCCATTCAGCCCATTGACACTATTGGAGAAGAACAGGGACAGCCCATTCAGTGCCTCCAGCCTATTACTCAGGAAGGGAAGGAGTCTCGTGTGATGGGCCACACCAGAGCCCCTCAAAAAATATTTGAAGGCTGTAGCGTAGATTCTTATGCTTTCGTGTTTTAAAGGAAATGTAAAGTGTCTGTTCCAGATGCAATGTGACTGGTCAAACTACTCGGTGTGAAGAAAAACACCATCTACTTAAACACGAAAGAGAAAATGAAACCAAAGAAAGAGGAATTTCGAATAACACAATTCTATTTGACAAGTTAACAGAATAATAGATCTAGGAACTATCACTAATGAACTGTTCCAATATAGGAAAATCCCATAAACACAGCCCTTGGCAAAAAGAAATATTCAGACACAGATTGTCACAAACATTTCTCCAATCCAGGAATTAAAAATTGCATCAAGAGAAAATTCAGAGAGAGTTGCAACCAGGAAACATTCACTGAAGCTTCCAACTCTGTGGAGACCCCAATAGTTTCTGATGTCACTGAGAAACCAAAACCCAGAGATCCTAATCTGCGAGAGTTGGCCACACCCATTCAGGCTGCAGTAAAATAAACCCAAGGCCTCCCGAGCTGTTACTCAAGTGGTCTTAACTAGCCAGCTTGGTAACGATCGTTCAATCTCTCTTAAAATATTCCAGTTCAAAATAACCTCTTAAAGCTGCAGCATTGTCACACTAGTCAGTACAATGAGCTTTCAAACAGGAACCAGGGGTAACCAGCCAGTCCCTTGGCCCTTTCCAATCGGACGAGGTTGAAGCCAATCACTCCATTGAGTCACTTACACAAGAACAGCAGGAGGCCATTCCAACCTCAAAGCACTGAAGCGGGGGCAGAATGAGGTAATTTTTGCTGATTATTGATGAATATCTTATGCCCAAAATATCGATTCGCCTGGTCCTTGGATGCTGCCTGACCCGCTGTGCTTTTCCAGCAATTGATGCTCTAATCTGATCTCCAGCATCGGCAGTCTTAAGTGTCTCCTTATTGATGCTCTAACATGATGAACAAGTGGGGCAGAGGTTGCACAAACAGACTGTTCCACGTTGTTCCTCTTGGCCCTGTTGTTTATGATACACATGTGGGACTTTAACGTGGTTTTCTAGTGGTGAGCAGGGAAGCCATATGTCTTGTGTGAAGTCTCAAGAAGGCATCTTCCATCTTCTATGTAGGGATTGTGAGCAACCTGACGTTCAGCACAGGGTTCACTCGCCGACTGCACAATAACGTGGGGAGAGTTAATTTAGGCAAATAAACTATTAGGATAGTCACGTTAGACTGATGAATGGAATCTCTAAGTTCAAATAATGCTGATCGTGTTCATGTTGACCTTGTCTAGTGCATGTCCTGATCAGTGTAACCTGTGTGTCTTACTCTGTCCAAGTCTATTTCCACCCTATGATCTGTCTGGCCATGCTTACTATGATCTTCCTCCACTGCTCATAAACAAAGTGTTTCCCTGTACTGAGATACACGTGACAATAAATCAAACCAATCAATCCTGGGTAAAGTATAGAATTTCTCTCCCTGTCAATGTCTCGTTTGGAAATAAGAGTTCGCTGCCACTCCTCGTGTTTTGGCATTACAATTTCTTCGTCTCTCACATCTCTACACATTAAACACTCAACTTATTCACTCTATTCTCATGTTACCATCACCAGTGTCTGTGGTAAGGAGATCATTCCTTACAAAGGAGATCAAATCTGTAGAGAGTGCCCCAAATGCTCTCTCAGCAAGGTTCTACAACAGCAGGAAGATGGCTTTACTTATGTACTCGGATCATCTTACAATGAAGGACAGCATACCATTGACTGCACCATTACTTACACAGGGTTTGATTCGGAGCAGTCAGCATAGACTTGTGAGTGGGAGATCATGCTTCCCAAATTTCTTAGAGTCCTTTGATGAAGTTACCAGGACGTTTGATGAGGGCAGAGTGATAGATGTAGTCTCTATGGAGTTCAGTAAGGCCTTTGATAAGGTTCCACATGGCAGGCTGCTCAGGAAGGTTATATCTCGTAGAATGCAGGGGGAGCTGGCCAATTGGATACACAGTTGGCTTGATGGTAGGAAGCAGAGGGTTGAGTGGAAGGATGTTTGTCAGACCGGAGGCTTGGTCCATTGCTGTTTGTTATCTATGATTTGGTTGAGAATGTACAAGGTATGATTAGTAAGTTTTCAGATGACACTAAAGTAATTGGGAACATGATCAGTGAGAACGTTTATCAGAAATTGCAGCAGGACCTTAACCAGGTGGGAAATGGGCTGAGAAATGGCAAATGGAAGTTAATATAGAAGCGTGAGGTCTTGCATTTTGGAAACTCATATCAATTTTGGAGTTTCCTGGTGAATGGGACGGTCTTAAGGGGTGCAGTGGGCAGAGGGACCTTGGTGTTCAGGTTCACAGTTCTCTGAGAGTGGATTCACCGGAATACAGAGAAGTGAAGAAGGCTTTTGGCACATTGGCCTTCATCAGGCAGGATATTGAGTATAGAAATTGGGACCTTATGTTGCAGTTACACAGGACTTTGCTAAGGCCGCACTAGGAGTATTGTGTTCCATTTTGTCACCTTGTCACGGGGAGGATGTTATTAAATTAGAAAGAGTGCAGAAGAAATTTACAAAGACGTTGCCAGGACCCAGTGGTCTGAGTTATAGGGAGTGGTTGGACAAGCTAGGACCTTTTCTTTAGCGTGTAAGAGACTGAGGGAGTCCTTATCAAGCTGTATAAAATAACGAGGGGTATGGCTAGGGTTAATACTCTCAGTCTTTTTCCAAGGTGTAGAGAATCGAGGATTAAAGGGGATCAGTTTAAGGTTAAAGGGGAAGAAACAAAAGGGAACCTGAGAGGCCACTTCTTTACACATTGGATGAGACGTGGATGAGTTGCCAGCAGATGTGGTTGAGGGGTGTACATTAACAACATTTGGATAAATATGTGGATAGGAAAGGACTAGAAGCATATGACCCAACTGCAGGGGAATGGGTTTAGCGTGGATGGACATTTACAAGGTGGACTCGAACCCCTCTGTTAATTAAACCCAAGCACCCAGAAAAGCTTGCCTCACCTCGTAAACTGTTAAAATATGAGCGACACAGTTCTCCTACATTCCACTATTTAAACAAAAATTATCAAGTTAGTTTCTTAACTTAAATAGTGAACACTGAACAACAACTATTCACAAATACAAGCCCCTCTTTTCTTAGCTACTTACTATCTGACTCCAACTCTGTAAAAATATGCAGTTACAACAACCCACATATGAAACATTAAAATCTCAAGACCATACAGTCTCTATCTTCCCCGCTGTGTTCACTCTTTCAGCTGCTGATCTCCCAGGGTCATTTTTTTTTAATTGCAAGTAGGTTTACATGAACATGTATCTTTGATAGAGAGTGTTTGAGATGGTCAGTTAGCACTCCTGCTCTACAGCAGTTATTCTACTGTTGGATGGCAGTGGCTCTCCCTATATTTTCAAAATGCTGGGTTTATATATTCCCCATGATATTATAATTCTCATAATTTGATTGCTGTGCAGGTGTCCAAACAATAATATTCAAATTCTGTTGGTTTTGGTATCCTGAGCGTTATTTAAACTATTTGGTTGGATTTGAATGGCTGTCAAAACAGCAACCAAATCTCAGGTATCCATTTCTCAGCTAATGGTGACATGTGGAACAGTGTGACCTTTAGCTGGCATCTGTGGCTTTAATTTCTATTCAACAAAACCCGATCTATCTTAAAGTACATGTTTTTGGCTTCATAACATATTCCCACTTCAGAAAATAAAATGAACCAGCAGAATGAAAAGATGGCTACATTTCTTTTCCTCTAATTCTTAATCCCAATTATGTGAAATACAAAAGTATTAATCTCAGTTATATCATTCATATTAATCCTGCACACCAATACAACACTGGAATAAGTCAAATCTTATCGACACTGCTTTCCTTTAAATCCGCGAAAACCCATCTGCTATCACATTGTAGGAGACACAGCATGTACATTTTGTGAGTTTAAAGTCGGTAAGGTAAGACTCCAATTAAATAGTCTCATATTCTGGTCTTTAAATATTCCAAAAAATGCGAGAGATTTGTCGTTGTCCACAACCATCTCCGACAATTTGTTCATCATATAGACATTAAAAAATTGTCAGGCCAGTGTGAAACTTAATCATTCTTGTTCAATAATGGAGATTTTGTATTTTTTTTCTGGTGGATATTTGGTTTTTCAACAAGTAGCCAATTAGCCATTCAATTCCATCATCCGAATTCTGTATCAATACATCTCCGACCCCTTTCTCCCGAGCATCAAACACAATTTTCAAAGGGTTTCAGAATATTTGGTGGAACTAAAACTGGTGTGGTGATTAATCCTGCTTTAACATTCTCAAATGCCTCCTGGCATTGTTCTGTCCACCACAATTCTGTGTTCTTCTTTACTAAATCCATCAGTGGTGCCAATACGCTGCTGAAGTTTGGGACAAACTTCCGATAGAATCCACTCAGTTCCAAAAATCGAAGCACCTCTTTCTTCGAGGATTGTCGTGGAAATTCCTCAAATACCTTCGTCTTTCTGTTCTGTGGGGTCAACCTTTCATGTCCAATGTAATGTCCCAAGAACGTCACCTCTGCCTTCGCGAATTCTGTTTTCTTTAAGTTTATGACCAAGTTTGCTTCTTGTTATCGTTCAACATGCTCTGTCAACTGTAAAATGTGAGCTTTCAATCAATTGCTAAAGATCACCACATCATACAGATAAGCTGCACAATTTGTTCATCTGGCCACAACTCTGTTTCTGAGTCTTAAATGTGGCTGGTGCATTATTCATCCATATGAAATACTCGATTTTTTTTTTTGTCATCTCTGGTATCTTTACTAGATAGTTTAACTGACTCCACGTTTTTTAAAATTTGAAACGGGACAATAAACCTGGATTTGAAGAGATTTCTTACCACTGGTGGCAATACTAATACGTCATCCCCACGGGAAATCTTCAAAGTTTCAGAGTTTTTATCTGCCACCTGCTTCACTCTATGCTGTGCTCTTCAGATACTGTTTAGCAAACTCACCGACTCCATCTGCTCTCTCCTTTACCTCGTACACATAACCCAGTTGTGACATTTCCGTTTTCGGTCCTGTCAATTTATATTTAATTAATTTCAAAGGACCTCTCACTTCATGTACGAATATTATCTCAAAGGAAGTAAAGTGAGTAGATTTATTTGGGGCATCGCTAATGGAAAACAATTTAATGGGGCACCTTTATCCCAATCATTTGGACAACACTGAGAGTACGCTGTTAATATGGTCTTCCACGTCTGATGCTAACTTTCCAAGGCTCCCTGGGATTCAGGATGGGACGCCCTTGATTTGAAGTGCTGCATGCCTAAGCCATCCATGACTTCCTTAAACAGATGAGCGGTAAAATGAGACCCTTGGTCTGACCTAATCTATCTGGGCAGCCCACAGTGAATAAAGAAAGCTACCAACTGCTCCACCTGCCTTTTTGCCTTGAAACTCCAATAATTGAATTGCCTCTGGAAATCTGGTAGACACATCCATTATGGTCAGCAAATATTGGTTTCCACTTTTACTTTAGAAAGGGGAGCTACACAATTAATCATAACCATCGTGCAAGCTTCTTCAAATGCAGGAATTGGCAAGAATGGTGCTGGTTTTAATACTGCCTGTTATTTACCCACCATTTGGTATGTATGTCACGTACAACAAAAATGAATAGCGTCCTTGTGCATTCCAGGCCACTGGAAATGCTTCTGTACCTTAGCCTGAGTCTTCTATACACCAAAGTGACCGTCTGCAGTTAGTTTATGAGCGACACATAACACTGTACGTTACTGCTAACACAATCTGGTGCACTTCGGACGATTTCCTTTCTGCAGTAACCTATCGGGGTCTCCATTTTAATTTTATGATTCTATCTTTAAGTTAATAACGTTCAACAATATATTTTGATTCCTTTTCTATGTGTGTGCATGTGTATGTGTGTGTGAATGTGTGTATATATCTGTTGTAAGTCCATGAGCTTTTCTGGACTAAACACCTCTGCCTGATCCTCTGCCTGTTCAGGGTTTTCCTGTACCGTTACATCAAATAGGGGGTCAGTTCACTGAGCATCAACCCATTTGTCTTTTTTGTTCGTTTTTCCTTCCTGCTGTAACTTATGACAGTGGGATCTTGTTACTACACAGTCTGGAAAAATTCCTGGGTAATTTTCTTTAACTCACCAATTCCCTCGTCTTCCTTTGGCTTCTCCACCACAAGGGGTGCCTATCCCACCTCGCCTCCTGTGAAATCGTTCCCAAGAACAAACTGTATTCCTGGAACTGACACTCTGTTACTCACTGTCACTGTTACTTCCCTAATCTTGATTTGGCATTCCATCAAGATGTTACACAAGGGAATGCTTAATTTCTGTTCTCATTCCACACGTTAACACGGTCATGATTAACATGCCAGAAAGAGTGAAAAACACTTTCATCTCATACTATTAGAGGGTGTGCGAAAGTGAGGGCTGCAGATGCTGGAGATGAGAGTTAAAAAATGTGGGGCTGGAAAAGCACAGCACGTCGGCAGCATCCGAGGGGCAGGGGTGTTGACGTTTCAGGCATAAATGCATCATCAGGAAAGTGGGAGGTAAGGGAGGGGGAAGGAGGTTGAAAAATAAATGGGAGGGTGAGGGTGGAGCTGGGTGGAAGGGAGCTTGGAAGGCGATAGGTAGATGCAAGAGGGGTGTGATGGTTATAGGTCGGACAGGAGGGTGATAGGACTCCTGTCGGTGGTAGGACAGCTGGAACCCTCAAACCGTATAGCATCAACGTTGACTTCACCAAATTCCAAATCTCCCCTCCACCAACCTCTCCCAGATCCAACCGTTCAATCTCGCACTGCCCTCTTGGACTGCCCTTTCTCATTTTCCACATCTCCATATCTATATCCTCTCTCTCGTTCACCCTTTATATCTAGTTAAGAAATCCATCAGTTATTCTTAAGTGTCCCATCTCCCAAAACTCCTTCTTTCAGTTTATACGCAATGCTTTCTTCAAGATGTAATGTGGTTATAATTTAGCAATGTAACTACAAAGACATGCGGGCGTCGCAGGCCAGAGTTAATTGGAAGGGGACCTGAACAGGAAAGACCATGGAGCAGCAAAGGGAGGATTTTGTGGGGATAATTCGGAAGATAATACCAGAAATGCAACCCCAAGAAGATGAAACATACTCATGGGAGAACAAGGCAGCCATGAGTGATAAGGCCTCAAACCAAAAGAGAAAACAAACAATGTGTTGAAGATGTTTGGGAATCCAGAGAATTCATTGGCTCTGCAACTACATAACGCTGGCATTACTGACACTACAAAGCTCTTAATCATGGTCAGGGAAAGAAACAGAGGAAAAACATTCACTTTAAACACAGAAGATGGTATTTCTCAAAGAAAAAGATTCAGGTGAATTAAACATTTGCATTAAGATCAGTTAAATGCTTTTGCGGAATGTGTCAGATTGGAAGCAAGACCCGGGGAGAGAGACCCTCAGCAGGATGAGAGTATGATAATGGAAGTATTTCCACATCAGAAACCAGGTTTGGTCACTGAGTGCAGGGTTGATGGGGGAATGGGTTTCAGTGAGAATTGGGGAAAAGGCAGCAGAATTACATTGCAGATATTGGAGCTTGAAACTGCGTATTCATGTAACTGTAGACCACAGCAGCAGGAGAAGCAGACCTGCATTCAACCACAACCTGTAACTTTTTGCCAGGGTAACGCCTCAGTCTGTCATTACCATCAGTACCATCTGTGGCTCAGTCACGAGTGTGGGTGAACATGTCAGAGTCAGAATCACATGAACTTTAACCTGATGCTAACTCATTTAAGCTACAACACTTGACCAACAGATCTGATCGAAGCCCTGCAGTCCTGTCACATTCAGTCATAAATGATGATGGACGATTAAACAAATGACTGGAGGACAGGGCTCCACAAACATTCCCATCCTAAATAATGGAACACACCTGCACATCAGTGTAAAAGAGAAGGATGTTTTATCTGCACCATCTTCTGCCAGAAGTGTTGAGTCAATGATACACCTCACCCTCATCATGATGCTCACAAAATCACAGATGCCAGTCTTCAACCAATTCGATTTGCTGAACATGACATGAAGAAACAGGTGAACACAGTAGATACAACAAAGGCAATGGGTCCTGACTCCATTCCTGCAATAGGACTGAAGACTTGTGCTGCACAACAAGCCGTGTCCCTGGGGAAGCTGTTGCATTCCAGCTCCAACTCTGACATCTCCCTGGCAATGTGGAAAATTACTCAGGTAAGTCCCATCCCCTAAAACGGGAATAATTACAACCTGGCGAATTACCATCTCCTCAGTCCCATCATGACAGTCAAACTGGTGGGAGTTCTTTTTGACAGAGCTGTCAAGCAGCACAGAAATAACCTGCTCAGTGTGGTTTCTGATAGGTCCCCATGTGGAGATGATGCTGTTGTGGAAATGTCACTGGATTACTAATCCAGACCAGGCTAATGATCTGGCAGCGGGTGGAAGTTAAAGACAATTAATAAAATATCGAGGTCTAAAATCTGGGGTCAGGAACAGTGACCTTGAAGCCAATATCGATTGTAAACAGAATTTCCTCCTCCAATGTACTTTTGGAAGTGAATCTCCCATGATTTCCTGGGCTGGCCTAAAAGTGACTCCAAAGACCCTGACATGTGATAAACATTTCAATGGTCTCTGAACCCCAAGCAAAGCACTCATTTGTATCAAACTACTCCGAGGTCTGAAAGGATAAAACCGGACAGAACACCCGGCCTCTGCATCATTGTCGGAAAAGGGAATGGGAACACAGTCCTGTCGACCCTGCAGAGACCCCATTCCTAACATCTGAGAGCTTGTGACAGCATTTACATAGCTTTCCCACAGACTGCACAGAAACAACCGGAAAGGAGTAGGTCATACAACACAGTGAGCCTCCCCATTCTAGTTCATGGAAAAGATCTCCTCAATGCACTTACCACACACGATGTACATATCCGTTAATGTGAGTAACCTTGGGAAGCTATAAAATAGGCGGTGCAGTAGTACGTTTGGCCCATCGAGTTTGCTACCAATTCAATATAATGATGGTTGGCCCTTCATTTCCACATTGTACTCCTGCTCTCCCACCATCCCTTTACTATCTCTAAATCCTAATTTATAATCAGTGTCTCGGTTTCCAGGTGCGAGCGAATTTCCCAGGTTCCCCAGTCAGTGAGAGCAGACATTTATTATCATCTCAATGCAGAATGACTGCCTGTACCTAATATTGTGGCCTCTTGTTTTAGAAGTCCCAGCCAGGTGAATTATAATCCCTGCTTCCAATCTGTCTCACCCTGTCAGAGTTGTGTATATTTCACTGAGATCGCCACTCATTTTCCTAAACCCCATGGAATACTGGCACAGTCTCTCCAAACTCTGCTCCCACAACAAGCCTGTCATCCCTGAGATCACTCTGGACATCCTTCACTGCTCTCCATCAATGTCAGGTTTGTCCTTTATTAGGTAAGGAGATCAAAACTGCACACAATACTGCACAACGTTAAAGATGATATCTCACCACGTCCCTGTACAGCTGCAGTAAGACACCTTTTCTCCTGTACTCACATCCCCCTGAAATGAAGGTCAACACACCATTTATCTTCTTCACTGCTTTCTGTTTCGGCAATCTGCCTTTCAGCGTCTGGTGTACAAGGAGATGCAGATCCTTTTCTATGTTACAGCTCCCCACTTGCTATATACACTGGTCGGCGTGCCAATGCCATGCCCAGTATTGACTTCTGGTTGCAGAACTCACTGCGCTGCAGGGGCCTCAGAGGTTTATGCAGAAGTAAACAACAAAAAGGAGCAAACATCCCTTTGTAGATCAACATGTTTCAACCAATCCCTTTCATATCACCTCCATCAAAGGGCCCACAGTCACCTCTATCCACAGTGTTCTCCATCTGTCACGTATTTACCCATTCACTCCACTTGTCCTCGTCTTCTCGGTGTTTTTTTACATCCTCCTCACCCACTCACAATCCCACATCCGTTAGTGCTGTTAGCAGGCTGGGATTCTAGCAATCAAATGTTTAAAGGACATTGTGAACAGTTGGGCTCCAAGCACTGATCCCCGTGATACCTCAGCAACCATCCTCTGTTAATTTATATTTATTTATTTCCTGAATCTGGGTGTGACTGGCTGGGCCAGCATTTATTGCCCATCTCTAGTTGCACTTGAGAAGGTGGTCGTGAGCTGCCTTGTTGAACGCTGCAGTCCCCCTGCTGTGGTTGTCGTCCAATGCCATTAGGAAGGGAATTCCAGGATTCTGACCCAGTGACTGTGAAGGAGCGGTGATAAATATCCAAGTCAGGATGGTGAATGGCTTGGACGGAACCTGAAGATGATGGTATTTCCATACATTTGTAGCCCTCGTCCTTCTAGAATGACATTGTCGTGAGTTGGGAAGATGGTCTCTGAGGATCTTTGGTGAATCATTTCATTGCAGCATGTAGATCGTAAAACACTGCTGCTGCTGCTGAGCGTTGATGGTGGAGCATTGTGGATGAAGGGACAGTCAAACTGGCTGCTTTGTCCTGGATGGTATAAGGTTTCTTGAATGTTGTTGGGCTGCAGTCATCCAGGCAAATTGGGAGTCTCCGATTACACTTCTGACTTATGCATTGTAGATGATGGACAGACTTTTGGAAGTCAGGATGTGAGTTACTCGCCGCAGTACTCCTAGCTTCGGACCTGCTCTTATTGTAACTGTGTTTATGTGGTGAGTCCAGTGAGTTTCTGAGCAATGATTACCCACCAGGAATCTGATACTGGGGGATTCAGTGACAGTAACAACATTGAATGCCAAGGGGCAGGTTAAATTGTATTTTATTAGTGATGGTAATAGTCTGGCATTCGTGTGGGCTGAATATTACTTGCCACTTGTCAGCCTGGATACTCTCCAGATCTTGTCGCGTTTGAACATGGACTACTTCAGTATCTGAGGACCCACAAATGTTGCAGAACATTGTACAATCATTGGCGAACATCCCCACTTCTGACCTTGAAATAGAAGGAATGTCATTGATGAAGCAGCCTGAAGAGGTTTTCGGTCACTGCTCGAGGGATCCTACAGACTTGGAGCTGGATTGACTGACCTTCATCAACCATGCCCACCTTCCTCCGTGTCAGGTATGATTCTAACCAGCGGGGAGTTTGCCCCTGATGCCCATTGATTTCAGTGTTGCTAAGGCCCCTTGATAACACACTTGGTCGAAGACAGCCTTGATTTAAAGGGCTATCGCTCTCACCCCACCTCTGGAATTCAGCTCTTTTGTCCATGTTTAAACCACGGTAATGAGGTCAGGAGCTGAGTGGCCATGGTGGAGCCCAAACTGGGCGTCATTGACCAGGGTATTGCTGAGCAGGTGCTGCTTTAAAGCACTGAGACCTTCCACCACTTTACTGATGATCGAGAGGAGACTGATGGGGTGGTATTTGGCCGGATTGGATTTGTTCTGCTTTTTATATACAGGAGGTACTTGGGGTAGTTTTCTACACAATGAGGAAAAGCCATTGTTGGAACTGTATTGAAACAGTTTGGCTAGGGGTGTGGCAAGTTATGGAGCACAAGTTTTCAGTACTATTGCCAGAATGTTGTCAGATTATGAACCCTATGGAGTATCTAGTATCTCCGATCGTTTCTGGATATCGTGTGGACTGAATCGAATTGGCTGATGACTGGTAACTGAATTGCTGAGGACCACTGGAGGAGGCTGAAATGGATCATCCACTCAGCATTTCTGACTGAAGATTGTTGCGAATGCATCAGCCTTATCTTATACACTGAGGTGCTGGGCTCTTCCATCGTGGAGGAAGGGGTTATTTGTGGAATCTCTTCCTCCAGTGAATTGTTTCATTGTCCCCAACGTTTCTCGACTAGATGTGGAAGGACTGCAGACCTTAGATCTGAACCGTTGCTTTTGGGATCATTAAGCTCTGTCTATCACTTACTGCTTATATTGTTTGGTGCACAAGTTGTCCTGATTGGTGGCTCCACCAGGCTAACACCTCATTGTCAGGTATGCCTGGTGCTGCTCCTGCCATCCTGCACACTCCATTGAACCAATGATGATCCTCTGGATTGATGGCAATAGTCGCGAGGGCGAAATGTCAGGCCATGAGGTAATGCGGGAGAACAATTCCACTGCTATTGATGACCCACAACACCTTATGGACATCCAGATTTGATCTGCTTGATCTGTTTGAAGTCTGCCCTATTAAGCACCGTGATAGTACCACCCAAAATGGTGGAGGTTAATCTTAATATGCAGGTGTGATTTTGTCTCTACAATGACTATGCGGTGGTCACTCTTACCGATACTCTCATGGACAGATAATTCTGCAACTGGCAGATTAGTAAGGCTGTGGTCAAGTATGTATTTTCCTCTTGTTGGTTCCTTCACCACCCGCTGCCAGTCATATCCTTTAGGACCCGGCCAGCTCGATCTGTAACGCTGTAGCTGAGGTACTGTTGGTGGTGAACATTGAAATTCTCCACCCAGAGTACATCTTGCGGACGTGGTTCCCTCAGTGCTTCCTCCAAGTGTTGGTCAGCATGGAGGAGTACTGATTCATCAGTTGAGAGAGGCTGGTACATGGTAATCAGCAGGAGGTTTCCTTTCCCATGTGCAAACTAACGCCATGAGACTTCATGGGATACGGACTCACTGTTGAGGACTCCAAGAGCAATTCCCTTCCAAATGTATCCCACTGTACCGCCACTTCTGCTGTGTCCGTCCTGCTGATGAGACAGGAGATATTCGGGGTAGGTAATGGGGTGTCTGCGATATAGTCATACTCACAGAATCATACCTTTCAGAAAATGTCAGGCTTTTGCTTGACGAATCTGTTTATTTCTATTCACAGTTTCCTGCCAGCTGTCCCATTCTAGAAACATGACCATATATTAGCCCCAATCCACTTAGATTTGATTTTGCAAATTAGGCTTGGAGCTTTAACAACATTTTTCTAAAAATCAAAATGTTTTACATCCATTGCTTCACTTTCATTTGTCTCCCACTTTGTTTCTCAAACATAATTCCCATTTCATAAATCTATGTTAGTGCTGTCTATGACCATTACTTTCAGCCACAATAATTTCTGCTCAACCATTTACTTACTATGTTTATTATTCCATGTACTCTATCATTTTCCCACACCAGACTCGGTTTTCCTTGTATTGTTAGAAAGTTTTGTGAAGACAGAACTGAAGTAGTAGCTTCATAGTTCTGCCATTTCCCTGTTCCCCATTCTCCATTCTCTGGTCTCAAACAGTAAGGAAACTGCACTTGTTTTCTCATATTTCTCACATTGACATAATTTAACAAGCTATTACAGTTCACTCTTATAACCCTTATGAATATAACTCTCAGAAATGCATCAATTCCTGCGTAAAATTGCTCAATACTTCACCTTCCACACCATACACTCACTGTGGCATAGACTCTGTGCCAACACAAATACAGCACGATCTATATTAGTCCCACTTTCCTACACCAGGCCCATAGCCTGGAATGTTATGACACTTCCAATTGCTCGTCCAAGTATTTTTTAACGATTGTGAGATGATCATTCCCCTCTCAGGAAGTAATCCCAGTACCCCATACGTCGAGGTGAAAAAATATTCAAATCATCTCTGAACCACAAACTCTTCACTTTAAAAATGTTCTCCTTTGTCCTTGACCCTCTGACTAAAAGGAACAGCTGCTGTCTATCCACCCTGTCCGTGTTGCTTATAATCATATCCTTCTGAATCACGGACCCCTCAGCTTTCTCTGCTCCAAAGTAAACAACCCGAGCTTATCCAGCCTCTCTCCATAGCTGATATGTTCCATCCCAGGGAACATCCTGGTGAATCACATCTGCACCCTCTCCAGTACAATCACATCCTTCCTGGAATGTGGTTCCCGGAGCTACATACCGTACTCCATTTTTGGCAGAACCAAAGCACTGCATTGTTCTTATAATCTACGCACTGATTAGGAAACGCGACACCCAAGGTCCAATTCTTAACTAGTCCATTAAACTGCCCAGGGGAAAGTGAGAAATACAGAAGCTGGAGATCAGAACTTAAATAATGTGTTGCTGGAAAAGCGCAGCAGGACAGGCAGCATCAAAGGAGCAGCAGAATCAACGTTTCGGGCATAAGCGTTCTTCAGGAGTCTACCCGAAACATTGATTCTCCTGCTCCTATGATGCTGCCTGACTTGCTGCGCTTTTCTAGCAACACATTTTTAAGCATTAACCTGTCCATTCATATTCAGGGATGTGCGGAGAAGCACATTCTGAGCTTCCTAGTGTGCTGCCATTCATTGAGTCTTCAATTAGGGTTACATTCCAATTGCCATTGATGTACCCATCTGATCATTCCATCTGTATCTTCCTGTAACTTAAGGCCTTCCTCCTCACTGCTAACCACCCAGCCAATCTTTATGTCAAACATACACTTACTTATCACATCTTCCCCACTCTCCACCTAGCCCACTCCACATTCAGATCTATATTTTGTTATGAATAACACAAACAATAAGGGACACAACACTGATCCCTGTGGTACACCAGGGGATACTGATCTCCAGTCACACAAACAGCCTTCTCCCACCACCCTCTGTCTCCTGCCACTAAGATAATTTTCGTTGCAACTTGTCAAGTTAACCATCATATTGTGAGATTTAACTTTTTTTTTCAGTTTCCCAGGTGGAAATCTGTCAAAGGCCTTCCTACAAAACTAAATAATCGCCCTCCTCAAACTAATTCAATCGAATCCATTGGGTGTGACTTCCTCCTGATAAAGTCATGATGATTATCCCCGATCAAACCTTGCAACTCTGATTGGAGTTCGATATTCTCCTTGCCTATTTTATCCAGTAGTTTCCTTAACAGTGATCTAATACTAGCTCATCTATAGTTCCCTGGTCTATCTCTCCCACCCTTACTGTGAAGTGGAATCATGTTAGCAGTTCTCCAGTTCTCTGGCACCTCCCCTATGGCCAGATCCTAATGAAAATATTCAGTCAGGGTCTTTCCTCCTTTGACCCCAACAGCCGACAGTGATACAACTCATTCAGACATGGAGATTGGTCCAAATTTGTAAAGAACAAAACCCCAAATCCCTGATCGTATTTTACCTCAATCTTTTCACGAGTTTTCCAGTCCATCTTCTTGAATTCTGTACCTGCGTCCTCCTTCTCCCAAGTAAAATAGATGTGAAGGTCTCATGTAACAATCCATCAATGTTCTCCAGCTTGACACACAGATTGCCCCTTTGGTTTCTAATGGACACTAGCTGTTTGCTGATTATTCTGTTCTACTTGTCCGTGTGGAATATCGTGGGATTCCCCCTTATCTCGCCTACTTATACTTCTTCATGTCCCTCTGTTATTCAGTCCTTTCGATGTTTCTAAGATTCACTACAATCAACTCTCATGTTTTGAACCTCGAGTTTACAGGCTGAGGTTCCCCATTAAACAATCTTGCCATTTTATGGATTAATCTGGATAATACCTTTTAAAGTTCCTCTGTAATTAATATATTCTTTCTTAGATTGGGACTCCGAACGATACACAATATTCTACGTTTAGTCTCACCAACGCTCGATGCAACTGGTGCACGACATCCTCCATATTGCAATTTCATTCACATGAATGTAAACCTAATTTTTGCTTTACCATTTGCATATGTTCTTCCCAATAACTCTAGCTTTCATTTTTCTTATGAACTTGCTGTGTGAGTTCTTTAGAAAAAGTTCAGGAATATCCAACTATACGTTATCCAAAGGTTCATCATTGCCTATGTCCACAAGAATCATCTTCAAACCATTCCAAAACTATATTTGCCACTTCTGGTTTTCCTTTCATCGGTACATTCTCACACTCCCCAGATATGTTATTATCTTCTAAATATCTAGTAGCATGTTCCTTGTAATCGAGTCCAACAGATACCTGACGGTGGATGACAAGATAACTGGTCTGTAGGTCACCATTCATCAAATTCATCCTTTCTTAAACTGTTGGATAATATTTATAACCTTTGCCTTATCCAGATTGGCTAAATGTCTTTCGGGAATGTGTCAGAAAATAAAGTGAAAATCCACGATGCAATCAACATGTCTATTGCTGCTTCCTCTGAAATTCTTGTATGAAGTACATCTAGTCTGTCAGATTTATAAATACTCAATCCAGCTTTCTTTTCAATGATGACCTCAACGCTGATAAGAATGATCTTAGACTTTACTTACACAAGTCCCATGGTCATTTGGTATTTCTGGGAGAATTTCTGGACATTCTTCCATGAAGATAGACACAAAGAAACTATTTCTTTCCCCTGCGATTTCTCTATTCTCTGCAATAAATTATCCTGAACGCGCACCAACTGTTCCAAATTTGACCTTGTTTTTAGTTTTTTTTTCATATATTGATAGACGCTTTTTAGCAGTCTTTATGTTTTTCTTTCATTTGCACGCTTTTTCTCTTTCTGATTTTCTTCTCAGTTTCTTGGTCATTCTTTGCTGGGTCCTACATTTCCCTGAATCCACTGGCTTACTGCAACACTTGGCATTTTTCGAAGCTGCCTCCTTTCATTTGATTGGAAGATGAAGGTGGAATTGAAAGTGATAGTCGGAGAGGAAGGAGGGTGGACCAGATTGATAGGGAGGAAGGTGGACACATACGAACGTTCAAAAGGGCGGTGGTGATTTGGAGGTTTGGAGTAGGATAAGGTGGGATTAGGGGAAATGGTGAAATCCACTATGATCCCCTGTGGTTGGAGGGTCCCAAGGCAGATGAAGAGGCTTTCTTCCTCCAGGCTTCCGCTGGCTTGGATTTGGCGATGGAGCAGGCCCAGGACCCTCATGTTCTTGGCAGAGTGGGAAGGGGAATTGATGTGCTCAGCCACAAGGTGATGGATTTGTTCAATGTGGTTGTCCCAGAGGTGTTCTCTGAAATGATCCACAAGTTGACCTCCTGCTTCGCCAATGTAGAGAAAACCACATTGGGTTTAATGGATGCAGTAGATGAGGCGTTCTGTCTCCCTTCGTCGCCTATCAATTTCAACCCCACCTTCATCTACCTATCGCAATCCCAGCTACCTCCCTCCTGCCGCACCCCCTTCCCATTTATCTCTCAGCGCCCTTGGCCCAGAAGATTCATTCCTGATGAAGGGCTTATGCCCGAAACATCGATTTATCTACTCTTAGTATGCTGCCTGACTGTCCTTTTCCAGCACCACACTCTTCGACTCTGATCTCCAGCATCTGTAGTCCCAACTTTCTCCTCACACCTTCAGGGCTTGCATGACTCAGATTTATAACGGTTACTTCAAATAAAACAAAAACTACCGTGTACTCAAACAGCATAAAAGAAAACCAATACATTGTGGTCACTGTTCCAAAAAGGTCCTTTCCAGCAAAATTTTCAATTAGCTCTTCTGATCACTCAACACCAATTCCTAAATAAACTGATCTTGAGCTCAGTGCTCGACATAATGTTAATGTAAACCATCTCACACACGGTCATCAAATCCATTTTTCCCAGCATTAGCATTCAATTGGGTTAACACAGTTTAGATATAATTTAAACAATACATTATTACTGAAGTACCCACAAATGTGTATATCTCATTTCCTGTTTTATAAAAAGTCCAGCATTCGTATTGCAGCTTTCACTTTAATTAATAACGCCCATCAGTGTTTGCTCCTCCTTGCTGTTTTTGCACTCCACCTTATTGGATTCTGTGGAATCTGAGCGACATGGGCTCTGGGGAGATTAATGACAGAGATCATCTCGCCACATCATTGATGATCTTCTCCAACTTTAATTTCTCCAGATCTCCCGTTATGCTGATGGAGTAGAGAAGGATAATGATCTTCCAACAATGCTCTGTATTCGCCCAGAGAGCTGAGACTGCTCTAACCTGGATGGGAACTTTACAGCAGACTGGTAAAGTGTTGCTGCTGCTATACAGGGCCTTAGTGAGATCACATCTGGAGTAGTGTATACAGATTTAATGTATTCAATGAAGAAAGGATGTTGTTATATTGGAAGCAGCTCTGAGATGGTTCCCTCAACTGATTCCTGCAATGAAGGTGCTAGCTTACAACGAAAGGATGATCAGGTTGACCCAGTAGCCATTGGAGTTTACAAAAATTAAAGATGATCTTTTTGGAACATAGCTGACAGAAGGAGTTAACAAGTGAAGTGAATTACACAGATAATGGAGGAATGTATTCCGTTCTCCAGCCTGTTATACAGGAACAACAGGAGGATATTCAGGCCTTCGAACCTGTTACACCAAAACAGACCGAGGCTATTCAACCCAGATACTTTTACAGAAGGAGGCTAATCAGCCACTCGAGCCTTTAACAGTAGGCCATGATGCACCAGGATCCTGTTAAACAGCAAGAGCATCAGTCCATTCAGCCTCCACAAGTCTGTAACATAGGAACTGGAAGAGGTCACACAGTGACTGGAGATTGTTACACTGGGATAACAGGAGGCCATTCAGACCCACCGAGGCTATTGCAAGGGAATTGGACAAGGATAAAAACTATCTGAGACTTCTTTAATGAGAGAGGAAGAGGCAATTTAGACACGTGTCTGTTGTATGGTAACAAGAGAAGACCAATCAATCCCTCGGTCCCATCTCTGGGATACATGAGGAGACCGTTCAGCATATCCACCTGTTATGGAGAAGTATGAGAAAACCCATCAGACCCTCAAAATGTTACACAGCAACAGGAAGATTCCTTAATCTCCCAATCCTCTAAAGCATGAACAGGAGGAGGCTATTCTGGCCTTGGAGATGGCAACATGGGAACACCAGAAAGACGTCAGCCCATCGAGTTTGTGCATCAGCAGGTTGATGCCTCCATTCAGCCACATATGGCTCTTACTCAGCAATTGGAGCAGATCTCTTAAAGCCTTGTGCCCATTAAACAGGAATTCAAAGAAAACGTAATGGTTTTCAAAAGGGAAGAGCTGGTAATAATGGTATGCATTACATAGTAAAGTGTAACAATAAACTATTGTAATTTAAGGCAATTTTTAAAGTTCATTGTTCAGGACATTTGCAAGCTCAAACCACAATTCGTCAGAGTCAACATGGTTTTACGAAGGCTAAACCATGTTTAAGTTGTTTGCTTGAATTATTTGAAGATGTCACAAACAAGGTGGTTCGTGGGAATCCTGGAAATGGACCAGATCTAGTCTTCCTGAAGGCATTGGATATGTCACTTCTCCAAAGAGTAACTGGCAAGATCAGATAACATGTGTTTAGGAGTAATTTATTAGCTTGGATGGAGGATTGGTTATCCAACAAAATATAGTCAGGTGGAAAAAATGTGTCATTTTCTTTTGTCAAATGCAGTTTGTGCCATTGATTTCAGTACTCATGCCTCAACCATTTGCAATCGATGGTATTACTGTACTCGGTTGACGGGAGAGAAAATACAATGCCACATTTTCAGATGACACTAACATCGGTGGGAAATTACTTCGGAATGATGATGCAAGAGATTTCAAAACATATGGATAGGTTGGGTGAATGGGCCAACATTTAGCAAGGAAAATTAAAGTGAATAAATATGGGGCTATTCAAGTTGGCCAGTATAATAGAAAGACAAATTATTATTTAAATGGAGAAAACGTTCAAAGTGCTTAGAGGGATCTTGGTGTCTGCTTGCAAATCACAGAAAACCTGCATGGGGGTACTGCAAGTAATGAGAAACGCAAGCATAATTTCAGTGTTTATTTATAAAAGGATAGAGATGAAAGGTAGGGAGTGTTGGTGTAGCTATGCAAGGCATTAGTGAGGCTGCAACTGGAGTACAGTTTGGGTGTCCTGCAGAATGAGGTATTTCCATTGGAGGCAATTCAGAAGAGCTTCATTAGATTGATTCCTTATTTAAAGTGTTTGTCTTATGAAGAGAAATTGAGCAGTTTAGGCCTATACTGTCGAGTTTATAAAAATAAAAGGAGAGCTCATTGAGGTCTGTAAAATGCTAAAAGTAATTGAAAGTGTAGATGTGGAGTGGATTTTCTTTCATGTGGCGCAAGCTACAACAAGAGACTAGAGTTTTCGGATGGAGAGATAGCAGGAAAGTGTAACAGAGGCCCCGTTGACATCAGCCTCATCGAGGGGTTGGATACCTCACAGATGCTCCTTGTTCTTATTCAACTCTTCGGCTGTGTTGCCCAGGAATGGTGGAGGACTGGGTGTTATACAGGAAGCAGACAATCAGGATAAATCATTTAGAGAGAACGTAGCCATGAGGGTCACACAGTGAACAGTGCTGGGTTCTCAACTATCTACAGTCTCTATTAATGATCAGGAGGATGGAATAGATATACAGATGCTGAGTTTGGTGATGTCCATAAGACCATAAGACATAGGGGTGGAAGTAAGGCCATTTGGCCCATCGAGTCCACTCCACCATTTAATCATGGCTGGTGGGCATTTCAACTCCACTTACCCTCATTCTCCCCGTAGCCCTTAATTCATTGCGACATCAAGAATTTGTCAATCTTTGTCTTGAAGGCATTTAGCGTCATGGCCTCTACTGCACTCTGCGGCAATGTATTCCACAGACCCACCACTCTCTGGCAGAAGAAATGTCTCCGCATTTCTGTTCTGACGCTCGCTAAGGCTGTGCCCACGGTTCCTAGTCTCCTCGCCTAACGGAAACAACTTCCTAGCGTCCATCCTTTCCAAGCCATGTATTATCTTGTAAGTTTCTATTAGATCTCCCCTTAACCTTCTAAACTCTAATGAATACAATCCCAGGATCCTCAGCCGTTCCTCGTATGTTCGACCTATTATTCCAGGGATCATGCTTGTAAATCTCCGCTGGACATGTTCCAGTGCCAGTATGTCCTTCCTGAGGTGTGCGGCCCAGAACAGGACACAGTACTCCAAATGGAGCCTAACCAGAGCTTTATAAAGTCTCAGTAGCAATACGCTGCTTTTATATTCCAACCCTTTTGAGATAAATGACAACATTGCATTCGCTTTCTTAATCACGGACTCGACCTGCATGTTTACCTTTAGAGAATCCTGGACTAGCACTCCCAGATCCCTTTGTACTTTGGCTTTATGAATTTTCTCACCATTGAGAAAGTAGTCCATGCTTGTATTCATTTTTCCAAAGTGCAAGACGTCGCATTTGCTCACATTGAATTCCATCAACCATTTCCTGGACCACTCTCCCAAACTGTCTAGATCCTTCTACAGTCTCCCCACCTCAGTACTACCTGCCTGTCAACCTAACTTCGTATCATCGGCAAACTTCGCTAGAATGCCCCCAGGCCCTTCATCCAGATCATTAATATATCATGCGAACAGCTGTGGCCCCAACACTGAACCCTGCGGGACACCGCTTGTCACCGGCTGCCATTCTGATAAAGATCGTTTTATCCCAACTCTCTGCCTTCTGTCAGACAGCCAATCCTCAATCCATGCCAGTAGCTCACCTCGAACACCATGGGTCCTCACCTTATCAAAGGCCTTTTGGAAGTCTAGATAGACCACATCCACTGGGTTTCCCTGGTCTAACCTACTTGTCAACTCTTAAAATAATTGTTATGTCGCTGTGATAAGCAAGAGAAAAAATTATCAAGAGAGGGTGGAGAGTCTGCAAATGATTCAGAAAGGTAAAGACACTAGATAATAGTTTGGCAGGTGGAATTTAACATGATATAACCTGTCATTCCATTTACAGGAATAATGGAAGGCAGTATGTTACTGAAATGGAGAGGGATTACATGCCTTAATGATACTGTGTACTGGGGGTTCACTCAAATTCGTTCAGACATGGGAGGTTTTGCTCCATCCCTGATCGTCTGCTTAAAGACACTCCAAGTGACCCCATTGCTTGAATACTTTGATGTGGTTGATTGGTGGTGGGGATGGTGTTTTGACACATGCATCAAGGG
Source organism: Chiloscyllium punctatum (assembly GCF_047496795.1). Classification (NCBI taxonomy): domain Eukaryota; kingdom Metazoa; phylum Chordata; class Chondrichthyes; order Orectolobiformes; family Hemiscylliidae; genus Chiloscyllium; species Chiloscyllium punctatum. Next base: position 69,854 of record NW_027309940.1, read on the forward strand.
GATGGCCTTTCTCCAAGATATATTCATTTCGTTCTACGTGGAGACCCGATGACGATGGAAATGGCTGACTGCTTCTGAATGAAGAGGCTGTGACTGCTGCCAGAACAGTGGGTATTCAACAATATGATGTACTGTGATGGGTACACTGTAATATTAATAGAGAGAGAGAACTCCTTCAGTTCCTCCACCTCTCCCCATTGACATGGGTACTCTGCAGATGCCATGGACACCATCAGGAATCCTATTCTACTGGATACACCTGGCAGCTTCCTGCTGAGGGAGAAACAATCTATTTACCTCATCCACCACATATATCCTCCATCACTGAATGGTGACATTGATGTTGAGATACTGGGAGATGATGGATATGTCACCTAGTCCTGCCTGGAAAGTTCTGGATCATAGAAGCTGAATGAAACAGGGACCCTAACAGCCTCTGGCTGCACCATCCTCACCCTGGTGTGAGGCTGCAGGTCGTGTTGAAGGAGGTGATACCGCTCTGTGACCAGCTCCTTGTTCAGTCAGAGTCCCCTCAAACTCTGCTCCTGGGTTAAGTGAAGCTTGGGACTCTGTTCGTGGAAAACCCAGGGTGGATACAGCAGATCCCTTTCCCCCCACACACTCACTGCATGGTTTCAGAGCTTCCCCTCTCTGCAGCCTCTGCTCCATTTGGAGTTCATGTTGCAGGCTCAGATGCTGTAACTACAGTCTCCATGCTCCATCCAGAGTTGGGTCACCAAATCCTCAGGTCTCCCTGAATGTCTGAGGCAGCTCACAGCACAACCTCCAGCAAACCATCCCCAGCCCCTCCACTAAATCTTCAATTACAGGAGTCAGTCAGAAACCCCTCGGTACAAGTGTTGTGGACCAGACCAGATCCCCCCAGAATGTTTTAACAAGGCCACTTTGACCCAAACCTTTTCTTATTTTGAATATAGATATGAAGTGTGCGTTCCAGATTTGTTGTGACTGGTCAAACCACTCGACATTGAGCAAAATATAATCTATTCAAATGCTTTAGTTAAAAATACAATCCAAGAAAGGAACATTTTGGGATAGCTTATATGTTGGAGCACTTACACAAACAATAGATACCGTACCTTCTTGGTTTACACCGCTTGGCACAAAGATATATTCATATTCAAATCCTTACAGCAGTTTTCCAATCCAGGAGGAAACAACATCAACAGAGATCTCAGGAAAAAGCAGCTAGGGATCATGTGTTGAAACTTCCAACCGTTTCGGGATCTCCAGCAACTTCTGAATGCTGCAGCTAAAAACAAAATGAGAAACCCTGGTCTGGGAGAGCTGGCCTCTGCCCTTCCATTGTTACCACCGTTTTAATGAAAACTAAATGCTTTCTCAGTTATTTACTTAAACTGTTTTCAGACAGCAGTTCTTCACCTCTGCCTTTAAAACCTCTCTTTAAAAAAACCCTCGAGAAAATAACCTTTTTACAGTGATAGTATCCTCACAACTCCACCTTTAATAAAATAATCCATCAATATACAATGGTGGATTCATTTTAGACCTCCTAATCTTCCACTGTTAGTAGACTGAAATGCATATCCATTACATTGAATCTGAGCATACGAATGTTCACAACTAGTTTCGATTTCAGGAATTTTACTCCTGCCACAGAATGCCTTTGTCTTTCTTCATCCAAGTCTCCACAACGTGTCAAAACGTAGCTTTTCTCGCTCTGTCAACTGTATAATTTCAAACTGAATGGCAGCAATAATAAGCTCAATCGAAACAGACTGGTATTTTTCTCCCTTAACTTCTCCAAAAACTTTCAGGGGCCACGAGCAGTGATCACGATTTGTCTCATGTATGTTATTCGCAATGTAAATGCTGAAATGTTGTAACGCCAACACCAAGCTCAAGGCCTCCTTCCCCATTGTGGAATAAATCTGTTGGTGTTTCCATTAGACATTCTGACCACACGTTACATAACAGAGCACTTCTCATCTCTCCAATACTCCCTCTGAATTACATAGCTCCTCATGTCTCAGCATAAAAGAGTTACATACTTCTGTACCTCTTAATGTTCTAATCGCTTTACCTGCTAATCCTGGCCTATGCCAGTAAACCTTACTTTCACGGTTATATGTTTTAAGAAGATCTCGCACATTCTTCTCAATCTCTCACAGAAACCAAATTTTGATTTCTGAACTCAATCAACATCATCAGCCATTTCAGCTTCTCATCTTGCCATTGTTTCTCTCTGCTCTTCCACACGAGTTGTCATGACTGCAGGAAGTGAATTGTTGAACTTCTCCAAAATAAGAATCTCTCTAAGAGTGTCATAGGTTTGCTCTGATTTAATACCCTTACCCACCTTTCAAAATGACTTTGTTTGATCCTTTTAAACACAATGTGCGTTTAACCAGGGACCCTTTTTTAGATTCCTGAAATGCTGTCTGTCGGCTTCTGGCCCAAGCTAATATGCACTTCAGATGGCTTTCTTCACCATCCCATACTGGCCAGATACCGTCTCCAATAGGGATGCAAATACCTATCAGCTTTGTTTGGATCAATTAAATCCACATGATCACTTTACACTGCATTAGCCACTTTCTCAAATTAAAATCAAAGGCTTCTCCATCCTTCTCATCAAATGTAGATAATGCCTGGATGTATTTAAACAGAACCCCATTAGGGAATTGGTTACAATAGGGTTGATCAACCTCACTATCCTCCTCATCCTGCCGACCGTCTACCTTCATCTCCACCTTCTTTTTCAACTTTCCTCTCAAACTGCCAACTGTTTAAGTTGAAACTCTCTGCTTTTCTTCTCTCCATCTTTCTCTCTTTCTTCTTCATTTCCTTGTCTTTTATTTCTTCTTTTCATCATAATTCAAACTGTTTCAATTCCTTCTCATGTTAAAAGTGCCTCATTTGAAATTGAATTCTCGCCATTCCCAAAGAGTCTGATGGCGTTTCCACAACACGCAATTGCTGAGATATAGCTGTAATTATCTCTCATTTTCTCACAGACAAACGCAACCCCAACTCCAGATCGTCTGTCAATTCCTGCAGCTTTGCCTTCATTACCTTTTGTAAAACCTCTAACTTCACTTCTTCCACACCTAGAGAACTCTTAGTGACTGAAAGAATCTTTATACACAAAACACTGTTTAAACCAACCGAATTCAACATCTGGAACAAAAGACGCTAACAGCTACCATACACGACCTTTGAACCCAATAGCCTCCGGTTGCATACTCTCCAGTGTCTGCATGAGCTTATTCTGGATTATCTGGTTTCCTCCCACAACCCAAAGATATGCATGTCAAGTGAATTGGCCATGCTAAATTGTTTGTAGTTTTCAGGGATGTGTGGGTTAGGAGCCTTTGTCGGGGTAAATGTGTAATAATAGGGTAAACGAATGGGTCTGGGTAGGTTACTTCTCGGAGGGTTGGTGTGGACTTGTTGGGTCGAATGGCTTGTTTGCACACTGTAGGGATTGTAATTCTAAACCCAATTTGGTGTTACCAGACAAGAGTTCCCAGTTTGCTATAGACCAACCAGACTGCCTCAAGCTATTTTAAGAGGGTACCTTGGATGCCAAACTTCCTTATTTTAAAGGTAGACGTGAAGTGGGTGTTCCAGATGTGATGCTACTTGTCACACCACTCACCATTAGCAAAACACAACATACTCAAACACTCTAATGAAAATCCATACAAAATGAAGAAGAATTTAGATTAATTTAACTATTGGAAACCATGACTGAATAATGGATACAGTACCTTCTACTAATGAACTGTTCCAATACACCAACATCCCATAAACACACCCCTTGGCAAAATGGAACATTCAGACATACATTCTTGCATACAGTTCTCCAATTCAGGAGGAAACAGCATCAAGTCAGGTTTCAGAGAGACGAGCAGCTTGGGATAAGTGAGAGGCCGTTGTTACTACTATTTATGAAAAACCGTAAAAGCGTCGTCAGTTATTTACTTGAGCCGTTTTCAGTAGGCAGTTTGGCCTTTAAGAGCTCTTATATGAAAAAAAGAGAAATTAATCTTTTTTTTAAAGTGACAGCATTGTCACACACTTTAGATGGCTGGTCCTTTACTTAAGGGGCTTCCTTGATCGCAAGATCACCTGAGAGTGACAAATACAGGGACAGAGCAAGTTACAAGGATATATCTCATAACTTCTGAAACACGCCTGTCCATAGACCATCACATGGGACATACCAGGAAGTGAACAACAGCCTGACACACACCATTTCACTGTTTTTGAGCTTCACAATGCCAGCACTCGATACACTAGGGAGCCAAAAACAAAAAGGGCAGGGAAAGATACAGAGGGACAGAGAGATTCAAATAAAGACAGAAAGACACAGTTAATTAACTGAAAAGATTTTGTGGAAATATGGGGAAAAAGACAGGGCAGTAGGACTAACTGGAGAAGTGAGATCTTCGAGAGTAAAATTACAAGAACGAGAACATTGAAGAAAGGCATTGTCAGATCAACTGAAATGGTTTGTTACATCAAATTCTGAATCTGCTTAACAGAAAAAACCATAAACAACATAAACTGGGACAAGATGACAGCCCAGCATGGAGAGCTGTGCAGAGCATGCTAGTGTGTTGCTCAGTAAACTGCACTATCTGCCCAGCATGGAGAGTATTGCAAACTTTACTATCATATGCTAACTATACTCGCATCAGATTACTATAATATTTACAATGAGAAGATTTGCTGTGTGTGTGTTCATCAGAGACTGAGAGAGAGTCCGTGTGTGTGCGCGATTGGCGTGGTTGAATGCGAAACTCATTATTTGAGAAGGAACACACATGGAGGAAACTATTTTAAATACGAACAACTCTCTGTTAATCGACAGAGAGAATGAGGGAAGTTTCATGGACAAATGAGGTAAAGTGTTTGAGAATGTTAAAATAAAGACATTGCCAGACACAATAGCAATATACATCGGCGTACACATGAATGAGTTTGGTGTGTGGTCGAATCAGATTTGTTTCGGCAGGGTTGAAACTGGGAGTGTCAGCAGCAGATTTTTGGCTTCATTAAGACTGTATTTCATAGCTCAAGGTTCAAACAGCAGCTGGACTAAACCAGTGAGATATATTCTGGGGTGGTGAGCCTTTCAAGTTAGAAATGGTCAGGGTATGGTGTCATGAATCAGCTCATTGTCAAAGTGATCTCCCACAGTTGTGACTGGTCTGCTTCAGTCGCAGATATTTGCCAGGGATGGGATGGAAACAGTGGAAGGAAGTGGAGTTTGTAACCAGAACAGTAGAGAGTGACCTCCCTGCTCTTAATATTTCAATAACAAAGGCAATGATACAGTAAATTGCAGTTCTCCGCTGGACCTGAGTAGGTCAACACAGAGAATAACAATGCCAGCTCAGAGAGGGAGACAATCATTGAACACATTCATTGATGTAGTTCGTAGTGGTCTGTAGATTGAATATATGGAATGAGAGTTTCAACAGAAAAATAATAGTGACAAGAAGTGTAGACTATATAAAAGAACAGTACTACAATCATAACCGGTTTATAGAACAAAAAAATCTGAACAGTGACACTTACCAGGAGCACCAACGATAGCTAGGAAAGGATAATAAAAATATTGAATAATGAAAAGAACGTAATAGATCCACAAGGATAATGGCCACCAATTAAATGCAGAAAGACGCCAAACATAATAGGATAAACTCCTGTCTATTGTTGGAACATACCAGTCGAATGTTCCCAGATTCTGATACATGTTGGGAACATTCCAGTCTAATGTTCTCAGATTCTGATCTCTCATCCCCCTCTCTCTGGATCTGCTGATCCCTGTCAGTGCTGTCGGTGATGCTCCCGCTCACGTTATGGGACAACACATTGAACGGAGCCCATTTATCATTAAAAGATGGAAACTCTCCACTGAGATAATTAGAATCCATGGAGATTGGCATTAAGCACAGTCACTGAACAAACACTGGGAAAATTAGCAAAGGCTACAACGGAAGAATGGGCACAATCAACAGACAAGAGTGTTCCCTTCCAGTTGGGGAACACTTCAGTGGTCCCGGACATTCAACCTCGGACCTTCTGGTGACCATCCTTCAAGGAGGACTTCAGGACAGGTAGCAGCGAAAAGTGGCCGAGCAGAGGCTGATTACAAATTTCGGTACCCATTAGGAGGGCCTCAACTGGGGCCTTGGGTTCATGTCACATTGCAGGTGACCACCATTGCACTATGCACACACACACGCGCACGCGCACACACACACACATACACAGGCACTCCTATACACACACGTACATACGGACACATATGTACACAGACACGCACAAAGACACACACACACACTCTCTCACAGGCATCCGCTTAGAGACTTAGACCACTCGACACTCATGGATACACATATATACTCTCTCTCACTGATAATCAAACCCCCACCCCAGACACACACACACACTCCCACACTCACACATGCACCCCCCTCACAGTCTTAAGACACTCTACACCACTACACGCACATATACACTTCCTCTCACACTCACAACCCACAACCAAGACAAACACACACACACACACAAACAGAGAAAGACCCACACGCACGCATATATTTTGTGGGGTGAATTTGTACTTGCAGAGTTACATTGTACTTTCCTCAAAAAACTGCATGCATTCATGTAAAACTCTGTTATCTCACTTTTCAGATTAGAATCAATCTAACATTATGGTATAGACAAAGAACACAGGGCTAACACCTTCAAAATATTGTCTAACTAACACTCGTTGTTTCTGCTAACCTGAGAATGCAACTTTAAAAGAAAAAGGTTTTGTGATTTACACATGAAAGAAGTGAAACTATCATAGTATTCGAACAGATGAAAGACTCAACAGACAATCAAGGTATTTTTCAATGTATAATTTCAGTTACATCACACTGTAAATTTTTGCCATAAATTCTGTGCCTTAGAAGTGTGTCCTCCACTATCACCTGATGAAGGAGCGGCGCTCTGAAAGCTACTGTACTTCCAATTAAACCTGTTGGACGAAAACCTGGTGTTGTGTGATTTTTAACTTTGTAAACCCCAGGCCAACACCGGCATCTCCAAATCATGACTAAACAAACAGGCTCAGTTAACCAGTTCCACACATCACTTTTCATATCACTATAAAAGGGAATATTTACCGGGTTTGGATGGAATGGATAAGCGTTGCTGAGGGATGGACGGAAAATCTTTAAATCTTTTGATTTTTTTTTTAAACTTGTATGTGAGAGTATTAAAAGGCACTGCAGGGTTCTAACTGTGTTGCACTCTGTTTATGAAAGGAGGCAGTTATAAAATAACAGATCGGTTGCATACGAAAAAGTCGGGTGGGCAAGTTTCTAGATACCTTAACCCAAAGTATTTTACTTATTGACCAGTGTGAGGCTCCTCCTGGTTTTAAGTGCCCTGTTATCAAATTCTTTCAAAACCTTGGGACAGAGTATTGAGATTGATGCTCAGCAACAGGCCAAAGCAATTCTGTCTCTATGGGCCTCTTACAGAGGGATAAGAGAAGGCCATTAAGCCCATATTAGCCTGTTGCTACTTGAAAAGGTGGAAATCTAGAATATTGGCACATTTGCCAACAGAATCATTCAAAACAAAGAGATGTGTCACTGCTGCTCTGTGAAGTGTTACTGAGAGAGCACCTGGAGTACATTGTGTTGTCTGTGTTTCTGTAACTGAGAAGGGATGGACCTCCATCAGATACAGTTTACTGGCTGCTCGTAATCCACGGGTTGCTGTGTCATTTAATATCTCGGGTCTACATAAGGACAGGAGGAGGCCATTCATGCTTTCCAGTCTATTACAAAAGGTCACGAGGAGCCTATTCTCGAGTCTGTGACAGAGGGGCAGGAAGTGTTTCTTTAACTTTCTGTTACACATAAATATTAGTTTTAAATTAGTTTTGGAATAGTAAAGACCTGATGAAAGCATTAAGGTTCTAACTTTGAATAAGACCAACTTTCAAAGTGTTAGGCGAGCCCTGTGAAAGGCTGATTGGAATACCCTATTCACAGTAAAGGGATGGTTGGAAAATGCAAGGCCATCAAAACGTGGTTTCAGAGTGTCCAGAGCAAACGTGTTCCCATGAGTGAGACGGGCAAGGCTGGTGGGTGCAGAGAGTGCTGGATGGCCAGATATATTGATGCTCTGGTCAAGGTAAGGAAGGAGGCATATGTCAGGTAAACAGAGCTGAGATCAAGTGAATCCCGAGAGGTGTGTAAGGGCAGCAAGTGTACAGTCAATGGGGAAATCGGGCCAAAAAATGTGGACAAGTGATGGCTTTAGAAATACGGTTAACGAGGCATTGAAGAAATTATACAAATCCTTTAATGTCAAAAGATTAACTTGGGAGAGAGTAGGGCACCTTAAAGATCAGTAAGGCCACCGATGTGTGGAACCATAGGAGATTGGAGGGATACAAAACATGTATTTCTCCTCAGTATTTAGTGTGGACGAGTTTACATGAACGACAGAATGAAGAAATATATAGTGATATCTTGAAAGTGTCTATATTACAAGGAGATGTCAGACATTTTAAAACATATAAAGTTGAACAAATCCTGGGACCTGAGCAGTTATATCCCAGATGTTTGTGGGAAGCTAAGAAAGAGATTGCTCAGCATCTTGCTGATATATTTGTATCATTGATTTCCACAGGTGAGGTGTCAAAAGACTGGAGGACTGCTAACATAGTGTCATTATTTAAGAAAGTAAGGAAAAAAAACAGGTAACCATAGAACGGTGAGCCTGAGGGTAATGGTGACTAAATTGTTGGAGGGGATTTCGAGGAAAAAAAATCGATATGCATTTGGAAAGACAAGGACTGAAGAGGGCTTTGTACTTTGGAGATCACATCTCACAAACTGGGTGGAATTTTTTGAGGAAGTGATGAAGATGATTAATGACGGCAGGACAGTGGATATTGTCTTTATGGAACTCAGTAAGAAAGCCAAAATGTTCGACATGGTAGACTGGGTAGCAAGGTTAGACTGCCAGGAATCCAGGGAGAGCTCGTCATTTAGATGCAAAATTTTCTTGGATATTGGAAACAGGGCGTGAGAGTGGACATTTGTTCATTAATCTTGGAGACCTATGACGAGTGACGTGCTGCAAAGATCAATAGTGGGTCCACTGCCTTTTGTCACTGATACAAATCATTTACATTTGAGTATATGAAGTATTGTCAGTAAGGTTGTAGATAATAACAAATTTGGTGGTGTCGTCGGCAGTGAAAAATTAACTCTCAGACTATAATGGGACGTTGCTTAGGTGAGCCGAGGAGTGGCAGATGGAGTTTATTTTATTTAAGTATGAGGTATTGCATTTTGGCAAGACAAATCAAGGCAAGATATATAGGTAGGATCCTGTCGAAAGCTGCCAATCAAAGAAAACTCCATAGAAATTATTGAATCCCGATAGTGAGGAAACAGCCGATTCGGCCCATCGAGGCCACACTGAACCTCTAAACAGTATCCCACTGGACAAACCCCTCCCCTATCACTCTAAGCCTGCATTTCCCATGGCTAATCCACCTCGCCTACACATCCCTGGGTACTTTACGCAATTTAGCATGGCCAATCTACCCTTATCTGTATATTTGTGTACTGTCGGAGGAAAACATAACATCCGGAGGAGACTCATGCAGACACGGGGAGAATGTGCAAACTCCACACAGGCAGTCATTCAAGGATGGAGTTAAACCCAGATCGCTGCGCTCTGAAGCAGCAATGCTAGCCACTGAGCTACTGTGTCACCTTGTGGTGCAGGTTCTCTGTTCCTTAAAAGTGCCGTCACAGGTAGACAGTGTAGTGAAGAAGGCACTTGGTGATCTTCCCTTTATTGGACCGTGCTTTGAGTCTAAACATTTTCACGACGTGTTGCATCTGTACCGGACATTGGTTTGGCCACTTTTGTAATATTGCCCTTAATTCTGGTCTCCCTGCTGTCGGTAAGATGTTGTCAAACTTGAAAGGGTACATAAGAGATTTAAAATAATGTTACAGGTGTTGGAGGGTTAGAGTTATAGGGAGTGTTTGAATAGGCTGGGACTACTTTCAAGTGTTGAGGCTGAGGGGTGACCTTAAAGAGGTTTATAAATTCATGAGGGGCAAAGATAATGCAAACAATCAACGTCTTTTACCCAGGATAGGCGACTCCAAAATTAGAAGACATAGATTTAAGGTGAGAGTGGAAAGATTTAAAAAGGAACATGAGGGACAACATTTTCACATAGAGACTGCTGTGTATATGGATTGAAAGCAGTGGTGGAGGCAGGCACAGTTACAAAATTTAAAATGCAGTTAGATGGATACATGCATGGGATGTGTTTAGAGCGAGATGGGCCAAGTGCTGGCAAGGGGGACGAGATTTATTTCGGATATTTGGTCGATGTGGGCGATCAGACTGAAAGGTATTTTTCCGTGCTGCACATTTCTGAGACTCTATTGCCTCTTGAGTGTATAACACAGGAACAGGAGGACGCTATTCAACTTCTGAATTCTGTCAGGCAACTTGTTTGTTCAATTGCTGAGAGTAAAATACAAAAATACATCATTCAGATTTTGATGGTGTTTTACAGAAACAGGGGAAAGGTTTTCAGTCAAGAGAAGCTGTAAGGAATGTGAAGAGGCCATTCAGGCCCTCGACTCCATTCCACAGGAGCAGCAGGTGAGCACAGAGATATTGGAGCCTGTTAGTCAGTAGGAGGAGGGGAACATCTACTATCGCAAACCTTGGATCAGGAGGCAGTCACTCAGCTGCTCAAGATTGGGACACATAACAGGATGCAGTCATTAACCTGCTTGAGACTGTGACACAGGGAAAGGAGGGAGTCACTCAGAGCTCGAAACTGGGGCACAGGGAAATCTGGAGGTTAGTGAGGCCCCAGTATCCTGTTATGCAAGGACAGCAGGAGGTGACTCACTCCCCACAAGTATGGGACACTGGGAGAGAAGGGGAGTTTGCTTAGAACAAACAGAAATATATGAATATGTTGCATTAGTGGTCCATTCAATCCTGCCCCAACATTCACGCAGACCACGGCTGATCTGATGGTGATTCCCTCATTCCATTTTATGGAGACTCCGCTCACTGCATCCTCTGCGCCGTTTCTTGGTCATGTTGCAGACTCAGGTGCTGCAAGAACACTCACCATGACTCATCCAGAAGGATGTGTCTAACAGGATGAGTCAGGATTTGAGGGGTCCAATGACAAGAATCAAAACACAAAATAAAGGTATCGTCAGATGTTTCGTACTCTCACATTCGCAATCCAACTCACATAACCAGCCCATCCATTACATATTCAGGATGGAGCCCTGTGTAGATCCGGCTAGTGTACTGCTGTATGCGACCCAGCAATGTCCAGAGTGAAACACTATGCAGCCCACACCACTGCTTGATCTATAATCCTGGACTAAATGTCCAGCGTGAGGAGCTGTGCAGTCCGCACTGGTTCATTCATATATAAACCCAGGCTGTTTCATTGTTCGGTAACACTGTATTAGATCACTGCCCAGTGTGGGGAAAAATGTAACCAATGGTGTTAGTGACAGAATGTGGAGTTTCCATCCATTTACGGCTCCATATCTGCACTGTACCTTGACAAGGGGTGCTGCGAATGTGAAAATCAATGTGAGGAAGAGATATAAACGGAAACAATTTAAATACCAATAGTTCTGATTGAGGCGCATATCTCTCTAGTATTTAAAGTTGAAATAACTGAGATAATATCCAATAAGGTTTTGTGAACGGTGCAAAGAATTAAGAGGGGGATGGTGATGTTATAGTGGTTGCACTATAAGCCTCCAAATAATCAATGAGAATTAGAGGAACAAATATTCAGAGAGACTGGCGAGACTTGCAGGAGCAATAGTGTTGTCATTAAAGGTGATTTTAATTTTTCTAACATAGACTAGGACTTCCAGATGGTTAAGAACTTAGATGGAACATAAGTTGTTAAGTGTGTTCAGGAAAGCTTCCACAAGCAATATAGAGAGGTTCCTATTGGGGAAGGGACAAACTCGACCTACTGTTGAAAAATAAGGTCGGATAGGTGACGGAGGTAAAGTGGCGAGCATTTTGGGAATAGTGACTAGAGCTGTGTTAGTTTTAAAATAGTTATGGTAGGGACAAAATTGGTCCACAGATACAAGTTCTAAATTGGGGCAAGGCGTATGTTGTTGGAATTAGACAGAGGATTGCAGGGGATGATTGGAGTAGTTTGTTTCGAGGCAAAACGATCCCAGGCAAGTAAGAGGGCTTCAAAAGTGAGATAGCTCGAGTTCAAGGTCTATATGTTCCTGTGAGGGTGAAGGGAAAGTGAGGCTGGAAGAGACAACCCTGGATAACAAGAGATATTGAGGCTCTGATCAGAAAAAAAATGAGGCATGGCTCAGGTACAGGCAGGTCGTATCAAGGGAATCCCGGGAGGAACACAGGGGATAGAGGAGTTTACTGAAGAAGGAAATCAGCAAGACGAAAAGGGAGTATGAGATAGTTTTGGCTGAGCAGATTAGTGTGAATCCAAATTCAGAATAGTAAAGAAAAAGAACAACCAGAGAGAGAATAGGACGTCTTCAAATCCAAAATGGGCACGCATGTGTAAAACCTCAAGAGATGGGTGAGTTCCTCAATTCCCCATCTGTGTTTATCATGAAGAAAGACATGAAGACCTGTGACCTTTGGGAGGTTAGTTGTGATATCTTGGTACAGTCCATATCACAGTGGAGGTGCTGATGGACATATTAGAATGCATAAAGTCAGATAAATCTCTTGGTCCTGACCAGATATTTCGAAGACCACTGCAGGTGGCGAGAGAAGACAGTTCAGGGGCCAAGGACCCAGAAGACTGTGTGGTAACAAATGTGCCCTTATTCAATAAGGGTTGAAAAGAAAAGCCTGGGAAAGATAGACCAGTAAGCTTCATATCTGTTTTCACTAAACCGTTTGAGAAGGTTCTGAGATATTAGGTATGCATGCATTTGGAAAAACAGAGTTTGAGTTGGAGCAGTCAGCATTGCTTTGTGCGTTACAGATCGTGCCTTAGAATTTTTGTTAGAGTTTTTGAGGAAGTGACCAGGAAGGTTGACAAGGGCAGGGTGGTGGACATAGTCTATATGGATTTAAGTAAGGCCTTTGATAAGGTTCCACATGGTAGGCCGATCTGGAAGGTTAGATTACATGGACTCCAATGTAAACTGGCAAATTGGTGACACAATTGTCTTGACGTTATGAAGCAAATGACTATGGTGGAGGTGTGCTTGTCGGACTGGAGGCCTGCGACTAGTGGAGTACCTCAGTGTTCGGTCCTGGGCCCATTGCTGTTCGTTGTCTTATACCAATGATTTGGACCAGAGTGCACAACGCAAGGTTAGTAAGTTTGCACATGACTCGAAATTAGGAGGCATCATTTACAATGAGAAACATTATCAGAAATTGCAGCAGTACCTTGGTCAGCTGAGGATGTGGGCTCAGAAATAGCAATTTGAGTTTAATACAGATAAGTGTGACGTCTTACATTTTGGAAAGTCAAATCCAGGTAGGAGTTTAATGATGAATGAGCGGGCCTTAAGGAGTGTAGTGGAACAAAAGGACATTGGAGATCAATTGTACGGATGTCTGAAATTTGAGTCACAGATACACAGGACAGTGAAAAAGGCTGTTGGCACACTGGCCTTCATCAGGACATTGAGTATAGATGTTGGGACGATATATTGCAGTTGTACAGAATGTTGGTTAGGTTGCAGTTGGAGTATTGTGTTCAGTTTTGTTCATCTTGCTCTAGAAAGGATATTATTGAACGAGAAAGAGTGTAGAACAAATTTCCAAAGATGTTTCCTGGGCTAAAGGCTCTCAGATATAGGCAGAGGTTGGACAGGTTAGAACTTATTTCTTTTCAGCGTAGGATACCGAGGGGACTCTTATTGAAGTGTAACTCTTATAAAATTATGAGAGGCGTGCATGGAGTGAATACTTCAATTTTTTTCCCAAGGTTGATGAATCGAGGAGTAGAGGACATCCATTAATGTTTGGAAAGGAAAAAAAGTACATAAAAAGGAACCTGAGGGGCAACGTTTTTACACAGAGTGTGGTACGGCATACAGACTGAGCTGCCAGTGGAAGTGATTGAGGTGGGTACAATAACAACATTGAAAAGGCATTTGGACAAATACACAGATAGGTAAGGATTATAGGGATACAGAACAAGGGCAGGGGAATGGGGTGAGTCTGGATGGACATTCTGGTTGCCATGGTCCAGTCATACTGGGAGTCTCGTGCAATATGTCTGCAAATGAGTGTGTTTTGGAGTGGAAACAGAGTGGGGGAGACTGAGAAAAAATGTCATTGAAGGATATGTTCACAGGTTTCAGAATGCTGAAATGAAGACATTTCGATAGTATCATGCAACACGGGTCAGTACTTTGAAGAATGATGAGTGAAAGGGATATTGCTGTGAGTTCAGGCGATGGAGACTTTTGGATGAGCATTTGTTCTGCAGCTTTGTAACTAGGAATGAGGACAGCAGAGTCTTCGCTTCACTGGGCTGAATCTAACAAAAAACTGTGGCAGTGACATTTTCATTAATTGTGACAGAGGGATTGTCTGCACGAGGCTGAACTACTTTCCTGGTGCTATCTTACCAAACTCATCTCATTAACTACCCACCCCCCTCCATTGTGTCCCTCTCATACAATGCCAGCTCGATTCTCCCACCCATCATGACTGGAGGTACTCAAAATCGCCCGGATGCTCCTGGATATTCCATGACACTGGGCCATCTTTAAAAGGCTAAGGGGCACATGGTTGAGCTTTCTCAGTTTGCAGCTGCCCTGCACAGTTTACCCTGAGCATGGCAGATAAGGGGAAATTACATCACGTTTTTCGACAGGGGCACGGAGGTCCTGGTGGATGGGCTAGTACAAAAGGGGACCATTCTCTTCCCAGAGGGATCACACCACCAGACCCACCGATCCTGGTCTGAGCTCACCACCCAGCTCAGTGCAGTATCTGCGGTCTGAGTAAATGTCCAGCAAAACAGGACAAGCTTCAATAACCTTCCCCACTCTGTTAGGATAAGGGTCACCATATTCTCTCTGCTCCCTCACACTCACTGTATGTTTGGTATAGCACCTGTTCCCGAACAGGGCTCATGCTCTTCCACTCTCACTACTGCATACAGCACCATCCCTCTCTTTCTCTCTGCATCTCTAATGCCCCCCACAGAGTTATAGAATATTCTGGAGAATGCCAATTATCGAATTTTCCAGATCATGTTCCAAGTTTCAGTAAAGCGGCTGTGCCCCAGTGTGTAACACGTAAGAGGATGGAGTAGAGGTGTACGTTTTTCAAATCACACACAATTGAAATCCATCATGAGGCCATTCAGTACTTCAAACATGCTCCAACATTCAATACGTTTGGAGGTGAAATGATGGTTTTCTCAGCTCCACCTTACAGGAACTTTCAGTCATTTGACCCGCAGGCTCCTGTTACCGAGCAGACGATTCTCAGAAACTTTTTACCCCATGTTTCTTCTTGCATGTGTTCATCAAGAAGTTTATCAGAAATTGCAGCAGGACCTTAATCAGGTGGGGAAGTGGGCCGTGAAATGGCAAATGGAATTTAATATCGATGCGTGATGTCTTACATTTTGGGAACTCAAATCAAGTTAGGAGTCTCATGGTGAATGGGAGAATCTTCAAGGGTGTAGTGGGCAGAGAAATCTTGGAGTTCAGGTGCATGGTTCTCTGAGAGTGGAGTCACAGGTAGACAGGGCAGTGAAGAAGGCTTTTGGCACATTGGCCTTCATCAGGTAGGACATTGAGTATAGAAGTTGGGAATTTATGTTGCAGGTACACAGGACTTTGGTGAGTCCGCACTTGGAGTATTGTGTTCGGTTTTGTCACGTTGTTATAGGGAGGATGCTATTAAACTAGAAAGAATGCAGAAGAAATTTCCAACGATGTTGCCAGGACCCAATGGTCTGAGTTGTAGGGAGAGGTTGGACAAGCTAGGACCTTTTCTTTAGCATGTCAGAGACTGAGGGAGTCCTTATAGAGCTGAATAAGATTATGATGGTGAGGTTAATGCTCTCAGTCTTTTTCCAAGGTTTAGAGAATCGAGGACGAGAGAGGATCAGTTTAAGGTTAAAGGGGAAGGAATAACAGGGAACTTGAGGGGCCAGTTCTTTACACAAAGGCTGATATGTGGATGAGCTGCCCACAGGTGTGATTGAAGGAGATACATTAACAACATTTCAAAAGCATTTGGATAAATATGTTGATAGGGATGGACTGGAAGGATATGGGCCAACTGCAGGGAATTGGGGTTAGCATGGATGGACATTTACAAGGTGGACTCGAACCCCTCTGTTAATTAAAACCAAACACCCAGAAAAGCTCGCCTCACCTTGTAATCTGTAAAAATATGAGCGACACAGATCTCCTACATTCCACTATTTAAACAAAAATTAACAAGTTAGTTTCTTAACTTAATAGTGAACACTAAACAACAACTATTCACAAATACAAGCCCCTCTTTTCTTAGCTACTTAATATCTGACTCCAACTCTGTAAAAATATTCTGTTCCAACAGCCCACATATTAAACATTACAATCTCAAGACCACACAGTCTCTATCTTCTCCGCTGTGTTCACTCTTCCAGCTGCTGATCTCCCTGGGTCATTTTTTTTATTGCAAGTAAGTTTGACATGAACATGTATCTTTGATAGAGAGTGTTTGAGATGGTCAGTTAGCACTGTTGCTCTACAGCAGTTACTCTGCTGTTGGATGGCAGTAGCTCTCCCTCTAGTGTTCAAATGCTGGGTTTATATACTCCCCATGATACAACAATTCTCATAATTTGATTGCTTTCCAGATGCCCAAACAATAATATTCAAGTTCCGTTGGCTTCTGGTATCCTGAACGTTATTTAAAATCTTTGGTAGTATTTGAATTGTTGTCAAAACAGCAACCAAAACTCAGGTCTCCATTTCCCAGCTAATTGTGACATGTGGAACAATCTGACATTTAGCTGGCATCAGTGCTGTACTTTCTATTCAACAAACCCCGTTCTGTCTTAAAGTGACCTGACATGGTTTCGGCTTCATAAGACCTCCCTCCTTCAGAAAACAAAAGAACCATCAGAATGAAAAGATGGCTTCGTTTCTTTTCCTCTAATTCTTAATCCCATTATTATGAAATACAAAAGTATTAATCTCAATTATGTCATTCATATTAATTTTGTACACCTATTTAAACCGGAATAAGTCAAATCTTATCTAAACCTTTTCCTTTAAATCCGCGATAACACATCTGCTACATTTTAGGACCCACAGCATGTACATTTTGTAAGTTTAAAGTTGGTGTGATAAGACTCCAATGAAATACTCTCATATTCTGGTCTTTAAATATTCCAAAAAACGTGAGAGGTTTGTCGTTGTCCACAACCATCTCCGACAATTTATTTGTCACATAAACATTAAAATATTGTCAGGTCAGTGCAAAACTTTATCATTCTTTTTCAATAATGGAGAATGTTGTATTTTTCTTTCTGGTGGATATTGCGTTTTTCGACAAGTAGCCAATTAGCCACTCAAATCCATCATAACCTTTCTGTATCAATACATCTCCAACCCCGAAATCCCTAGAAGCAAATAGAATTTTCAAAGGGTTTCAGAATATTTGGTGCAGCTAAAACTGTTGCGGTGATTAATCCTGCTTTAAAATTCTCAAATACCTCCTGGCATTGTTCTGTCCACCACAATTCTGTTTCCTTCTTTACTAAGTCCATCAGTGGTGCCAATACGCTGCTGAAGTTTGGAACAAACTTCCGATAGAATCCAATCAGTTCCAAAAATTGAAGCATCTCTTTCTTCGAGCATGGCAGTGGAAATTCCTCAAAGCCCTTCGTCTTTGTGTTCCATGGGGTCAACCTTCCATGGCCAATGTAATGTCCCAAGAACGTCCCCTCTGCCTTCGCGAATTCTGTTTTCTTTAAGTTTATTACCAAGTTTGCTTCTTGTAATCGTTCAACATGCTCTGCCAACTGTAACATGTGAACTTGCAATCACTTGCTAAAGGTCACTACATCATACAGATAAACTGCACAATTTGTTCATCTGACCATACCTCTGTTCCTGAGTCACTAAACCTGGCTTTGACGGGAATTCCTATCACTGGTGGCAATACTAATACGTCATCCCCACAGGAAATTGTCAAACTTTCAGAGTTTTTATCTGCCACGTGCTTCATTCTATGCTGAGCCCTTCAGGTACTGTTCAGCGAACTCACCTACTCCATCTAATCTCTCCCTCACCTCACATACATAATCCGAGTGTGAGATCTCTGACTTCGGTCCTGTCCAGTTATATTCAATTAATTCCAAAGGACCTCTCACTTCAAATGTTAACTCAAAGGAGGTAAACTGAGTAGATTTATTTGGGGCAAATAATTTTTGTCTAATGGCAAACAATTTAATGAGACACCTTCATTCCAATCATTTCGGTAATCCGAACAGTACACTGTTAATATGGTCTTCAGCGTCTGATGTTAACTTTCTAAGGCTCCCTGGGATTCAGGATGGGACGCCCTTGATTTGAAGTGCTGTATGCCTAAGCTACCCATGACTTCCTTAAACAGCTGAGCGGTAAAATGAGACCTTGGTCTGACTGAATCTCTCTGCGGAGCCCACAGTGAGTAAAGAAAGCGACCAACTCCTCCACCTCCCTTTTTACCTTAACACTCCATAATAGAATTGCCTCTGGAAATCTGGTAGACACATCCATTATGGCTAGAATTTCCACTTTTATTTTAGATAGGGGAGCTACATAACTCATCATAACCTACGTGAAATGTTCTTCGAATGCAAGAATTGGTAACAAAGGTGCTGGCTTTATTCCTGCCTGTGACTTACCTACCATTTAGAATGTTTGACATGTACATCAAAAAATAACCACGTCCTTTTGCATTCCAGGCCACTAGAAATGCCTCTGTACCTTAGCCTGGCTCTTCTGTCCACCTAGGTGACCCCCTGCAGTTAGTTTATGTGTTACCCGTAACACTGTACGCTACCTCTAACACAATCTGGTGCACTTAGGCCCATTCCCCTTCTGCACTCACCTATCGGGGTCTCCATTTTAATTTTAGCATTCTATCTTTAAGTTAACAACGTTCGACAATATATTTTGATTCCTTTTCTGTGTGTGTGCATGTGTATGTGTGTGTATATATCTGTTGTAAGTCCATTAGCCTTTCAGGACTAAACCCCTCTGCCTGATCCTCTGCCTGTTCAGGTTTTTCCTGCACCGTTACATCAAACAGGGGGTCAGTTCACTGCACATCAACTCCTTTGGCTTTTTATTTTGGTTTTCCTTCCTGCTCTAACTTATGACAGTGGAATCTTGTTACTATACAGTCTGGAAGAATCCTGGGTATTTTTCTTTTAACTCCCCAATTCCCTAGTTTTCCTTTTGCCTTCTCCAACACATGGGTTGCAACTCCCACCTTGGATCCAGTTAAATCGTTCACAAGAACAAACTGTTTTCATGGAACTGACACTCTGTTACTCACTGTCACTGTTACTTCCCCAACCTTGAATTGACATTCCATCCTGATGTTACACAAGGGAATACTTAATTTCTAACCCCATTCCACAAATTGTCACGATCTTGATTAATATCACAGAAAGAGTGAAAA
This sequence comes from Chiloscyllium punctatum, assembly GCF_047496795.1. NCBI lineage: Eukaryota > Metazoa > Chordata > Chondrichthyes > Orectolobiformes > Hemiscylliidae > Chiloscyllium > Chiloscyllium punctatum. The sequence goes on from NW_027309940.1 coordinate 89,588, forward strand.
TAATTTCATCTCTCACTATTAGAGGCCGAGAGAAAGTGAGGGCTGCAGATGCTGGAGATGAGAGTTGAAAAGTGTGGGGCTGGAAAAGCACAACATGTCGGCAGCATCCGAGGGGCAGAAGAGTTGACGTTTCAGGCATAAATCCTTCATCAGGAAAGTGGGGGGTGGGGTAAGGGAGGGGGACTGGGGCCGAGAAATAAATAGGAGGGTGGGGGTGGAGCTGGGTGGAAGATAGTTTGGAAGGCGGTCGGTAGACGCAGGTGGGATGTGATGTTGGAGAGGAGGGTGTTGTGGATAGGACAACTAGAACCCTCAAACGAGAACCATCATCAACGTTGACTTCACCAAATTCCAAATCTCCTCTCCACCAACCTCTCCCAGATCCAACCGTTCAACCTCGCACTGCCCTCTTGAACTGCCCTAACTGGCCATCTTCCTTCCCACCTACCGACTCCACCCTCCCCTCTGACATATCACTCTTACTCCCACCTACATCTTCTTATCGCCTTCCCAGTGACCCTCCCACCAGCTCAGCTACTACCCTCGTATTTATCTTTCAGTCGCATTGTCCCCCAACCACATTCCTGACGATGGGTTTCTGCCTGATATTCAATTGTCCTGCTGTTTGGATGCTGCCTGATCTGTTGTGCTTTTCTGGCGCCTCACTTATCAACTATTAGAGACTGAGCAGATCCCGTATCTCACAAAATTATAACTTCTTGTCCTTCTCCCCCTGTTCTTTCTGAGTAAACTTTATCTACAGAGGTGAATTCTTTCAGAGATCAGGTACTGACTCCATACCCAGCCCTTGCCTAGGCTGAGTACTCTCCTGCAGCTCCTTGGCTCCACTTGGGGTCTCCTTTACCAGTTTCACTAATGCCACTGGAAATAGCCTCTTCTGCCACATCTTTCCCAAAGGTCCTTCCTTCAACGACCATCACAGTGTGTCCCAGCTTACTTCAATGAAACCACCTTTTCCTAGTGCTCTTCTTAAACCGTAGGCACTGTCATTTTATGTATTCCACGCCCTTTTGCTGAGAACACCTGAGGCCTTTCACCTCCTTTCAGCCCCTTTGGGCTTCTTTTTTCACTTGTGGTAAACTATTGTGCACTACTGTTTGCTTTGTAATGTGTGAACTTCCCTTCTCCCAATTTCTATCCCTCATAGCATGCAAATTCTCCCAGAAGCTAAATTTCATCTCATGCACCAATGCATATTTACCTGCCATTTCTGCCGCTCTTCTCGCTTCTTGAACTTTCTGTTCGTGCACATGAATTCTTAGCATCTCTGGAAGTGAGTCTTTAAACTTCTTCAGCAGATTAATCTCCCTTCAAGCCTCACAGGTCTTATCTATTTTTAAGTCCAGCACCCATCTTACAAAATGACTGTTGTTAATTATTTCAAACTTAACACAAGTCTGACCTGGTTCCGTCTCTATTTTCATGAACCTCTGTCTATATGCTTCTGATACCAATTAATAGCCAATCAAAATAGTCAATTTGACATCTGCATAATCTCTTGATCCCTCATCTGACAGCGCTGTACATACCTCACCAGTTGTGCCAACCAGCTTAGTCTGAACGATCATTACCCACAATTTCACTGGACCCGTAATCTGCCGAGTCATTTTTTTCAAATGAAATAAAAAAGGTTTTGACATTTTTCTCACCGAAATATGACAAGGCGCTAACATAGTTGTATACATCCCGACGTTCTCCCTTCATCTCCATCCTGTTAATTTAACTTTCTTGTCTAATTCCCAACTTCTGAATCTCAAATTCTCTCTCTCTTTCTTTTTCCTCTCCTTCTCTTTTTTCTCTCTCTGTTTCCATCTCTTTCTTTATATTCTAACTTCAGTTGCCATATCTGCAATTAAAGTTTTTTCTAACTCGACTGCACTTGTCTGTTTCTTTGATACATCAAAGTGCTTGACCAACTGTATGATAATTTCTGGTTTCCTTTTGTCCCTGGATAAACCCAATTCCAATCTATATGCTAATTCTAAAAAATGTCCTGCTTCTGTCTTTCTAAACTTTCTTGGCAAATTTGGGAACCTCTTTCGTAATGTTAAAAGCCTCACTTTTAATTTAAACAACCACAAGTAAACAAAATTAAACAGATTTTCCGACCGGTTTTATTTGAAGATCGTGGTCACTAATTGCAACGTGTTGGAATTTGCTGGGACATTGTGTACCCGAAATCTGTTCAAATCTGTACAAGTCCCATACGGCAGGGCCCCAAACTGTGAAGACATCTATGTCGAGGACTTATGTTAATTAAAACCACAAACCCAAAAAAGCTCACCTCACCTCGTAATCTGTTAATACATGAGTGACAAAGAACTCCCAAATTCCACTAATAAAAGAAAAATAGCAGTTTTTATATATGCAAGTTAGCTCACTGTGCTTGAAGGTTTGTTTTCTGACGATTCGACACTATGACTCGGTAACATCATCAGTGAGAGTCTCTGCTGAAGTGCTGGTGGTATGTCGCGCCTCTCTATTTATAGGTCTTGGGTTCTTAAGATGGGTGATGTCATTTCCAGTTCTTTTGTTTTACAAGAGAAGGTAGATAGGATCTAAATTGATGCGTTTATTGATGGACTTCTGGTCAGAATGCCATTCCTCTAAGAACATCCTTGCGTGTCTTAGTATGTGTGTGTGCATTGTCCCAATCAAAGTGATGCCCTTCTTTGTCTGTGTGTATGGAACATAATGATAATGGGTCATGTCTTTTGGTGGACAGCTGGTGCTCGTGTATCCTGGTAACATGACAACAGGACCATTTCAATGGCGGAAAATAATTTTAAATACACTGTTTAATGAATGTGCATGTGCAGATATGTAACATTTTTCACATGTGCACAACCCATTCTAAATGAACAACGGAGGCACACGAAAAGTGATGCATATGATGTACAAAATTGATAAAACATTAAAACATCATTGGATCCTCATCTAAAGTGATATGATTCCCCTCCTCTCAACGTTCCCTTCTTTTCTAGAATTCTCTACTCCAATCTCTCCTTCTTATCAGGATGTGTGTTATTAATTCTTACTTCTGGTGTCGCAACTTATTTCAGTTAATCCCCTTTCTATCAGAATTCAATATATTGGCCTGTTCTTTTCAAAGCTAGTGCCTGTCATATTTTTGGAGATAAAAAGTCTGGCATCAGAGCCAGCATTTGAACACATTACACTGTTGTCCATGCACTATACGAAGGACCACAGCACACAGGAATTGCCAAAACATTGAGGGATGTACATCTAATTCTTTCAATGATCTAGTTTTCTCATTTTTCACATTTCCTCATCTATGTTGTCGCACTCTTTCTCTCTTTGTATCTAGTTAAGAAATTTAGCAATTTTTCTTTGCGTCCCTTCTCTCAAAGCCCCTTCTTTCGGTTTATGTCTATTGCTCTCTTCTAGATGTAATGTGATTATAATTGAGCAATGTAACTGCAAAGACATTCAGGAGGAGCTGGCCAGAGTTAATTGGAAAGGGAGCTGAGCAGGGCAGACCATGGAGCAGCAAAAGCAGGAATTTCTGGGGATATTTCGGAGGATACCAGAAATTCTCCCAAAGGAGATGAAACATACTCATGGGAGAACAAGGCAGCCTTGAGTAATAAGGCATGAAACAAAAATAGGAAACATACAATATGGTGAAGATGATTGGGAATCCAGAGAATTCATTGGCTCGGAAACTACATAAGGCTGGCATCACTGACACTACAGAGCTCTTAATCATGGTCAGGGAGAGAAACAGAGGAAAAACATTCACTTTAAACACAGAAGATGATATTACTCAAGGAAAAAAATTGAGGTGAATTAAACAATTGAATTAAAATCAGTTACTTGGCTTTGCAGAATGTGTCAGATTGAAAGCCTGATCCGGGGAGAGACCCTCAGGAGAATGAGAGTATGAAAATGGAAGTGTTACCACATCAGAAACCAGAGTAGGTCACTGAGTACATGACTGATGGGTGAATGGGTCTCGATGTGAACTAAGGGACAGACAGCAGAATTGTATTGCAGATATTGCAGCTCAAAACTTCGTTTTTATGTAGTGCTGTAGACTACAGCAGTAGGAGAAGAAAAACAGCATTCAACCACAACCTGTAACTTTTAGCCTCGAATAATTTCCTCAGTCTGCCATTACCATCAATATGATCTATGTTTCAGTAATGACTGTGGGTGAACATGACTGGGTCAGAACCACGTGAACCTAAACCTGACGTGAACCCATTAAAGCTACCACATTTGACCAACAGATCTGATCAAAGCTCCGCAATCCTGTCACATTCTGACATAACTGGTGATGGATGATTAAACAAATGACTGGAGCAAAGGACTCCACAAATATCCCCATCCTCAGTAATCGAACAGCTCTGTCCATCAGTGTAAAAGACCAGGATGTGGTATCTGCACCACCCTCAGCCAGAAGTGTGGAGTTGATGATCCACCTCACCCTCACCATGATACCCACAGAATCACAGATGCCCGTCTTCAACCAATTCGATTTGCTGTTCGTGACATGAAGAAACAGCTGAACACAGTACGTACAAAAAAGGCAATGGTCCCTGTCACCATTCCTGCAATAGGACTGAAGACTTGTGCTGCACAACAAGCCGTGTCCCTGGGGAAGCTCTTTCATTCCAGCACTAACTCTGACATCTCCCTGTTAATGTGGAAAATTACTCAACTATGTCCAGTTCCTAAAAGGATTATAATTACAATCTGGCCAGTTACCTCCGTCTCAGACCCACCTCGACAGTCAAATTGGTGGGAGTTCTTTTTGACAGAGTTACCAAGCAGCACAGAAATAACCTGCTCAGTATGATTTCAGATAGGTCCCCATGAAGAGATGGTTCTGCTGTGGAAATGTCACTGGATTACTAATCCAGACCAGGCTAATGCTCTGGCAGCTGGTGTAAGTTAAACACAATTGACAAAATATTAGGATGCAAAATCTGGTGTCCGTAAATAGTGACCTTCAAGCCAATGTCGATTGTAAACACCAATTTGCTTCACAAATGTCCTTTCAGAAAGTGAATCCCTCGTGCTTTCCTGGTCTGGGCTAAACGTGACTGCAGACACACAGAATGTGATAAACTTTGCAATGGTCTCTGAATCCGCCAAACAAGACATTCTATTGTATCAAACTGTACCGAGGTCTAAAGGATAAAACCGGACAGAACACCCGGCCCCAGCCTCAGTATCGGAAAAAGGGAATGAGAAACACAGTCCTGTTGACCCTGCTTCCTAACATCTGAGAGCTTGTGACAACATTTACAGACTACAGAGAAACATCGGGAATGGAGTAGGCCATACAACACATTGAGCATTCCCATTCCAGTTCATGTTCAAATATGTACACAATGCACTTTTTCCACACACTGTACACATCCCTTAATGCGATTAACTGTGGGAAGCTATAAAGTAGGAAGTGCAGTAGTCCATTTGGTCTGTCGAGTTTGCTACCCATTTCAATATAATGATATCTTGCCCTTTATTTCCATATCGTTCTCCTTCTCTCCCACCATTCCTTTACTGTCTCTAAATCATTATTTATATTCAGTGTCTTGGCTTCCAGGTTCGAGCGCATTCCCCAGGTTCACCAGTCACTGATTGCAGACATTTATTGTCATCTCATTGCAGAATGGTCTGTCTGTACCTAATACTGTGGACCCTTGTTTTAGACACCACAGCCAGGGGAATTATTATCCCTGCTTCCAATCTGTCTCACCCTGTCAAATCTTTATATATCTCACTGAGATCTCCACCCATTTTCCTAAACCACATGGAATACAGGCCCAGTCGCCCCAAACTCTGCTCCCACAACAACCTGTCATCCTAGAGATCGGTCTGGAAATCCTTCACTGCTCTCCCTCAATGTCAGGTTTGTCCTTTATAATGTACTAAGACCAAAGCTGCAGAATACTGCACAGTGTTTGAGATAGGGTCTCACCAAAGCTCTCTACAGCTGCAGTAAGACACGCTTACTCCTGGACTCAAATCCCCCTGAAATGAAGGTCAGCACATCATTGATCTTCCTATCTGGTTCTTGCTCCTGCAATATTGCTTTCAGTGACTGGTATGCAGGGAGATCCAGATCCTTTGCAATGTTACAGCTCCCCACTTGGTAGGTCTATGTACACTGGGCAGCGTGTGAATGCCATTCCCAGTATTGCCTTGTGGGTTCAGACCTCACTGTGCTTCAGGGACCTCGGAGGGCCGCACAGAACGAAACAACAAAAAGGCGCATACGTCGCTTTTCAGATCAACATGTTTCAAACAATCTTTTTTCAAACGAAAAGCTGCCAATCTCTTGTTCCAACCAAAGGACATACTGTCACCTCAACCCACCTTGCTCTCCATCTGCCACGTATTTGCCCATTCACTCCACTTGTCTTAGTCACCTTGAAGCTTTTTTACAACCTTCTCACCCACTCGCAATCCAACATCCTTTAGTTCTATCAGCAGGTTGGGATATATTGTATTTGATTCCTGCAACCAAATGTTTAATGGGTATTGTGAACAGCTGGGACCTGAGCACCGATCTCTGTGATATCCCAGAAACCTTCCTCTATTATGTTTTTAAAATGATATTTATTTCCTGAATCTGGGTGTGACTGGCTGGGCCAGCATTTGTTGCCTGTTCCTGGTTGCCCCTTGAGAAGGTGGTGGTGAGCTGCCTTGTTGAACCGCTGCAGTCCACTGTGGATTCAGTGACAGTAACACCATTGAATGCCAAGGGGCAGGTTAGATTGTATTTTAGTGGTGATGTTCACGGTCTGGCATTTGTGTGACGTGACTATTACTTGCTACTTGTCAGCCTGGATACTGTCCAGATCTTGTTGTATTTGAACATGGACTGCTTCAGTATCTGAGGAGCCACAAATGTTGCAGAAGAGTGTGCAATCATTGGCAAACATCTCCACTTCTGACCTTAAAATGGAGGCAAGGTCCTTGATCAAGCAGCCCTGAAGATGTATGGGCCTAGGCCACTGCCCGAGGGACTCCTACAGAAACGTCCTGGTGCTGAGTTGACTGACCTTTATCAACCATGGCCACCTTCCTCCGTGTCAGGTATGATTCTAACCAGCGGGGAGTTTGCCCCTGATACCCATTGATTCCAGTGTTACTAAGGCCCCTTGATAACACACTTGGGCGAAGGCAGCCTTGATTTAAAGGGCTATCACTCTCACCCCACCTCTGGAATTCAGCTCTTTTGCCAATGTTTGAACCACGGTAATGAGGTCAGGAGCTGAGTGGCCCTGGTGGAGCCAAACCTGGGCGTCATTGACCAGGTTATTGCTGAGCAGGTGCTACTTAAAAGCACTGAGACCTTCCACCACTTTACTGATGATCGAGAGTAGACTGATGGAGTGGTAATTGGCCGGATTGGATTTGGTCTGCATTTTATATACAGGAGATACTTGGGGTAATTTTCCATGTAATCAGGGAAATGTTGTTGTAACGGTATTGGAACAGCTTGGTGAGGGCAGTGACAAGATCTGGAGAACAACCTTTCATTACTATTGCCAGAATGTTGTCAGAGTATGTACCCTCTGGGGTATCCAGTGTCTCCAACTGAATCTGGATATCGTGTGGAGTGAATCAAATTGGCTGATGACTGGTAACTGAATTGTTGAGGGCCACTGGAGGAGGCCGAGATGGATCAACCACTCAGCACTTCTGACTGAAGATTGTTGCGAATGCATGAACGTTATCTTTTGCACTGATTTGCTAGGCTCTTCCATCATTAAGGATGGGGATACTTGTGGAATCTCCTACTCCGATGACTTGTTTAATTGTCCATAACTATTCTCTACTAGAAGTAGAAGGACTGCAGAGCTGAGATTTGCACCGTTGCTTGTGGGATCCCTTTGCTCTGTCTATGACGAACAGCTTATGCTGTGTGGCACACAGGTAGTCCTGGTTGGTGGCTTCATCAGGCTGGCACCTCATTTTCAGGTACGCCCGGTGCTGCTCCTGCCCTCCTGCACACTCCATTGAATCAAGGTTGATCCTCTGTCTTGATGGTAATTGTTGTGAGGGGGATATGCCAGGACATGAGGTTGTGCTGGAGTACAATTCTGCTGCTATTGATGACCCACAACATATTATCGAAACCCAGACTTTAACTGCTAGATCTGTTCAAAGTCTGTCCTATTTAGCACAGTGATAGTACCACCTAAAATGGTGGAGGTTATTCTCAATATGCAAGTGTGACTTTATCTCCACAATGACTATGCGGTGGTTACTCTTACCCGACACTGTCGTGGACAGATACTTCTGCAACTGGCAGATTAGTAAAGCTGTGGTCAAATATGGCTTTTCCCTCTTGTGGGTTCCTTCACCACCTGCTGCAGACCGAGTCGAGAAGTTATATCCTTTCGGACCCAACCAGCTCAATCAGTAATGCTGCTGCTGAACCACTCTTTTAGTGGACATTGACGTCCCTAACCCAGAGTACATTTTGTGCCTTTGCCACCCTCAGCGCTTCCTCCAAGTGTTGGTCAGCTTGGAGGAGTACTAACTCATCAGTTGGAAGAGGCTGGTACGTGGTAATCAGCAGGAGGTTTCCTTTCCCATGTGTAACCTAACGCCATGAGAGTTCATGGGATACAGAGTCACTGTTGAGGACTCCCAGAACAATTCCCTTCAAACTGTATCCCACGGTGCCACCACTTCTGCTTTGTCTGTCCTGCTGGTGAGAGAGGAGATATCCGGGGAAGGTGATGGGGTGTCAGGGATATAGTCATACTCACAGAATCAGACCTTAAATACAATGTCAGGCTGTTGCTTCACAAGTCTGTTTATTTCTATTCACTGCCTCCTGCCAGCTGTCCATATATTCACCCCAATCCACGAAGATTTGATTTTGCAATCTAGGCTTGGAGCTTTAACGAAATCTTTCTGAAAATCCACATGTTTTACATCCATTGCTTCTCTTTCATTTGTCTCCCAGTCTGTTTCTCAAACATAATTCCCATTTCATAAATCTATGTTAGTGTTGTCTATGACCATTATTTTCAGTCCCAATAATTTCTCCCAAACGATTTACTTACTATATTCTATGTTCCATGTACTATTTCGTTTTCCACGCGAGACTTGGTTTTCCTGGTATTGTCAGAAAGTTCTGTGAAGACAGAACTGAAGTACTGGATTCATAGTTGTGCCACTTCCCTGTTTCCCATTCTCCATTCTCTGGTTTCAAACTGGAAAAAACCTGCACTTTATTTTCATACTTCTCACATTGACATAATTTGACAAGCTATAACAGTTCACTCTTATAACCTTTGTGAACATTATCTTCATAAACCCATCAATTCTTGTGTTAAGCTGCTCAATCATTGACCTTCCACATCATACACTCACAGGAGCATAGTCTCTGTGCCAACAGAAATACAGCACGATCTATATTAGTCCCACTTTCCGACAAAAGGCTCATAGCCCGAAATGTTATGGCACTTCCAAGTGCTTGTCCAAGTACTTTTAACAGTTGAGAGGTTAACCTTGATAACTCCCCTCTCAGAAAGTACTTTCCAGACCCCAATACCCTCTGGGTGAAGGAAAAGTCATCTTTAAATCTTCTCTGAACCTCAAACCCTTCACTTTAAAAGTGTGCTCCCTTGTTCTTGACCCTCTGTCTAAAAGGAACAGTTGCTGTCTGTCCACCCTGTTAATGCCCCTTGTTACCTTATCCTTCTGAATCACATCCCCCTCAGCCTCTCTGTCCAAAGTAAACAACCCGAGCTTATCCAGCCTCTCTCCATAGCTGATATGCTCCATTCCAGGGAACATCCTGGTGAATCACCTCTGCAACCCCCTCCAGTACAATCACATCCTTCCTTATAATGAGGCTCCCAGAACGACATACAGTACTCCATCATGGACGAAACCAAGCCCTGTATATCACTTATAATCTACTCCCTAATTAATAAACGCGACACCCAAGGTTCAATTCTTAACTAGTCCATTACCCTGTTCAGTCACATTCAGGGATGTGTGGAGAAACACCCTCTGAGCTCCCTAGTGTACTGCCAATCATTGTGTACACCCCATGTCTGGTTTCTCCTTCCAAAGTACATCATCTCATATTTATCAGGATCACATTCCATCTGCCATTGATCTGCCCATCTGATCATTCCACTTGTATTTACCTTTAAAATCAGAACTTCCTGCTCACTGCCAACCACCCGGCCAATCTTTGTGTCAAACACAAACTTACTTATCACAACTCCCACCCCTCCACCCACTCCCCCTCCAGATTCACATCTATACCATTTATGAATGCTACAAACAATAAGGGACACAACATTGATCCCTGTGGGACACCAGGGGACACTGGTCTCCAGTCACACAAACAGCCTTCTCCCACCACCCTCTGCCTCCTGACACTAAGACAATTTTCGCTGTAACTTTTCAAGTTATCCTTGATACTCTGAGATTTTACTTTAATTTTTTCAGTTTCCCATGCGGAACTTTGTCAAAGGCATTGCATCAAAACTAAATAAGCGACCTCCTCAAACTAATTGAATCAACTCCATTAGTGTGACTTCACTCCGATAAAGTCATGATGATTATCCCTGATCAAAACTTGCCATTCTGATTGGAGTTCAATTTTCTCCTACTCTATTTTCTCCAGTAGTTTCCCAAACAGTGATTTATTACTCGCTCGTCTATAGTTTCCTGGTCTATCTCTACCACCCTTACTGTGAAGTGCAATCATAATAGCTGTTCTCCAGTCCTCTGGCACCTCCCCTATTGTCAGATTCTAATTAAAATTTCCAGTCAGCGTCTTTCCTCCCTTGACTCCAACATTATCCAGACCTGCAGATTGGTCCAATTTTATACCAGACAAAGGCTCAAACCGCTGCTCGTATTTTACATCAATCTCTTTTCAAGAGCTTTCCAGTCCATCTTCTTGAATTTTGTACCTGCATCCTCCTTCTCCCAAGTAAAACAGCTGTGATGTTTACATGTAACAATCGATCAATATTCACCGGGTTGACACACTGATTGCCCCTTTGGTTTCTAATGGACACGAACTGTTGCTGATTATTCTGTTCTACTTGTCCATGTAGAATATCATGGGATTCTCCCTCATCTCGCCTGTTTTCACTGCTCCATGTCCCTTGGTTATTCTCTCCCCTCTATGTTTCTAAGTTTCACTAAAATCACCTCTCATCTTTTGAAACTCGAGATCACAGGCTGAGTTTCCACATCAGACAATCTTGCCATTTTAGGGATTAATCTGGAGAATACCTTTTGCAGTTCGTCTGTAGTATATTCTATAAGAGTGGCACAGTGGCCTCATAGCACCAGGGTCCTGGGTTCAATTCCAGCCGCGGGCAACTGCCTGTGTGGAGCTCATTTTGGGCGGAACGGTGGCAGAGTGGTTAGCACTGCTGCCTCACAGCGCCAGGGACCCGGGTTCAATTCCCGCCTCTGGCGACTGACTGTGTGGAGTTTGCACATTCTCTCCGTGTCTGCGTGGGTTTCCTCCGGGTGCTCCGGTTTCCTCCCACAGTCCAAAGATGTGCAGGTCAGGTGAATTGGCCATGCTAAATTGCCCGTAGTGTTAGGTAAGGGGTAGATGTAGATGTAGGGGTATGGGTGGGTTACGCTTCGGCGGGGCGGTGTGGACTTGTTGGGCCGAAGGGCCTGTTTCCACACTGTAAGTAATCTCATCTTAGATTGGGACTCCAAATGGTACACAATACTCTCAGTTTAGTCTCAGCAACACTCTGTGCAGCTGGCGCATGGCATCTTCTATATTTCAATTACATTCACATGAATGTAAACCTAATTTTTCGTTTCCTATATGCTTGTGTTTAGATTACATTGCATTACAGTGAGGGAAACAGGCCCTTCGGCCCAACAAGTCCACACCGACCCACCAAAGCGTAACCCACCCATACCCCTACATTTACCCCTTACCTAACACTACAGGCAATTTAGCATGGCCAATTCACCTGACCTGCATATCTTTGAACTGTGGGAGGAAACCGGAACACCCGGAGGAAACCCACGCAGACACGGGGAGAATGTGTAAACTCCACACAGTCAGTCACCTGAGGCGGGAGTTGAACCCGTGTCTCTTGCGCTGTGAGGTAGCAGTGCTAACCACTGTGCCACTGTGCTGCCCAATTCCTATCACTTTAACTTTTCTTATGATGTTAGTGGGAGAGTTCTTAAAAAAGATCATCTTGAATATCCAACTATACCTTATCCATTAGCTCCTCATTGCCTACGTCCACAAGAATCATCTTCAAACCATTCCAAAAAATGTTTGCCACGTATGGTTTTCGTTTCATCGATGCATTATCATCCTCCCTAGTTTTCCCATTACCTTCTATATATCCAGTAACACGTTCTTTATAATCGAGCCCAACAGACACCCGACCGCGGATGACAAGTTACTGATCTGTAGTTCACCACTCTCCATCTTCATCCTTTCTTAAACTGTTGGATAATATTTGTAACCTTTGCCTTATCCAGATTAGCTAAATATCTTTCGGGAATGTATTGGAAAACAACGTGATAATCTGCGATGCAATCAATATGTCTATTGCTGCTTCCTCTGAAACTCTTGTATGAAGTACATCTGATCTGTCAGATTTATAAATACTCAATCCAGCTTCCTTTTAAAACATGACCTCAACACTGATAAGAATAGTCTTAGGCTTTACTTACACAAGCCCCATGGTAACTTGGTATTTCTGGGAGAATTTCTGGATATTCTGCCTTGAAGATAGACACAAAGAAACTGTTTCGTTACCCTGCGATTTCTCTGTTGTCTTCAATAGATTACCCTGTCTGCACACCCACTGTTCCATATTTGACCTTGTTTTTACTTTTGTTTCATACACGAATGTACTTTTTGTTTAGCAATCTTTATGTTTTTCTTTTGTTTGTATGCTTTTTCGCTTTTTGATTTTCTTTTCTTGGTAATCCGTTGCTGGGTCCTATATTTCTCCGAATCCACTGGCTTACTACGGTACTTGGCATTTTTCTAAGCTAATTCCTGTGATCTAATAGATAGTTGAAGGTGAGGCTGAAAGGGTTAGGTCGGAGAGGCGGGTGGACCAGATTAAGCGGAAGGAAGATGAACACATAGGAACGTTCAAAAGGGGGGAGGATGCTGAGTTGGAAGATTGGACTGGGATCAGGTGGGGTTAGGGTAAATGGGGAAACTGGTGAAACCTATATTAATCCCCTGTGGTTGGAGGGTCCCACGGTAGAAGAGGAACCTTTCTTCATCCATGCTTCGGCTGGTTAGGGTTTGGTGATGGAGGAATCCCAGGACTCTCACGTCCTTGGCAGAGTGGAAAGGAGAGTTAAAGTGTTCAGACGCAAGTCGGTGGAGTTGGTCAATGTGGCTATCCCAGATATGTTCTCTCAAATGATCCACCTGCCTTACCAATGTAGAGAAGACCACACTGGCTTTAATGTATGTAGTAGATGAGGCGTTCTGTCTCCCTTCATCACCGATCACTTTCAACCCCACCTCATCTACCCATCGTATTCCTAGCAACCTCCCTCCTGCCACACCGCCCTCTCATTTATCTCTCAGCCCCCTTCATCATAAGCCTTATTCCTGATGAAGGGCTTATGCCCAAAACGTCAATTCTCCTGCTCCTAGTACGCTGCCTGACTGTGCTTTTCCAGCACCACACTTTTCGACTCTGATCTTCCAGCACCACACTCTTCGACTCTGATCTCCAGCATCTGCAGTCCCCACTTTCTCCTCACACCTTCATGGTCTGCATGATACAGATTTATAACGGTTACTTCAAATAAAACAAAAACTACCGTGTACTCAAACAGCATAAAAGAAAACCAATGCATTGTGGTCACTGTTCCCTAAAGGTCCTTTACAGCAAAGTCTTCAATTAGATCTTTTGATCATCCAACACCAATTTCTAAATACCCTGATCTCTAGCTCCGTGCTCGACAAAATGTTAATGCCACCATCCAACACATGCTCATGAAATCCATTTTTCCCAGCATTAGCATTCAGTTGGGTGAACACAGTTTAGATATAATGTAAACAGTACACTATTACTGCAGTACCCACAAATGTGTATATCTCATTTCCCGTTTTATAACATGTCCAGCATTTGTATTGCAGCTTTCACTTTGATATATAACTCCCATCAATGTTTCCTTCTCATTGCTGTTTTTGCACTCCACCTTACTAGATTCTGGAGAATCTGAGCGATGTGGGATTTGGGGAGATTAATGGTAGAGATCATCTCGCCACATCATTTATGATCTTCTTAAGCATCATTGTGACATTTTCTCCAGATCTCCCGTTATGCTGATTGAGTAGAGAAGGACAATGATCTTCCAACAATGCTCTGTATTTGCCCCAGAGAGCTGAGACAGCTCGAACCTGGGTGGGAACCTTACAACAGGATGGTAAAGCATTACTGCTGCTGTACAGGGTCTTAGTGAGATCACATCTGGAGTAGTGTGTACAGATTTAGTCTCTTCAATGAAGAAAGAATGTTGTTATATTGGAAGGAGCTCAGAGATGGTTCCCTCAGCTGATTCCTGCAATGAAGATGCTAGCTTATAACGAAAGGATGATCAGGTTGATCCAATAGCCATTGGAGTTTACAAAAATAAAGGATGATCTTATTTCAACATAGATGACAGGAAGGAGTCAACAACTGAAGAGAATTACACAGATAGTGGGGGAATCCATTCCGTTCTCCAGCCTGTAACACAGGAACAACAGGAGGATATTCAGGCCTTCGAGCCTGTTACACCAGAATAGGACGACACTGTTCAGCCCCTCGAGCCCGATGTATATTTATAGGAGGAGGCCAATCAGCCCCTCGAATCTATAACACCGGACCCAGAGTAGGCCATGCTGCACCAGTATACTGTTACACAGCAACAGGATCAGTCCCTTCAGCCTCCTCAAGCCCGTAACATAGGAATTGGAAGTGGTCACACAGTGACTGGAGATTGTTACACTGGGATAACAGGAGGCCATTCAGACCCACCGAGTCTGTTGGAAGGGAAACGTGTTAGGATAAAAACTATCTGAGACTTTTTTCATGAGAAAGGAGGAGGTAATTCAGACACGTGTCTGTTGTGTGGGAACAAGAGAAGACCAATCGCTCCCTTGGTCCCATCTCTGGGATACATGAGGAGACCGTTCAGTATCTCCACCGATTATGGAGAAATATGAGAAGACCCATCAGACCCTCAGAACGTTACACATTAACGGGAAGATTCCATAATCCCCCACCCCTCTAACGCATCAACAGGAGGTGGTCATTCTGGCCTTGGAGATGACAACATGGGAACGCCAGAAAGACTTCATCCCATCGATTTTGTGCACAAGCAGGATGATGAGTCCAGTCAGCCACACATACCGCTTATGCAGCAATTGGAGCACATCTCTTAAAACCCTTTTGTCCATCAAACAGGAATTCAAAGAAAACGTAAAGGTTTTCAAAAGGGAAGAACTTATAATAACTAAATATATTAGGGAGTAAAATGTAGCAATAAAGTCTTGTAATTTAAGGCAAATTATTAGAATCCATTGTTGAGGACATTTGCAAACGCAAACCACAATCCATCGGACTCAACATGGTTTTACAAAAGATAAACCATGATTGAAGTGTTTTCTTGATTTATTAAAGATGTGACAAACAAGGTGGATAGTGGGAATCCTGGAGATGGAATATATCTGGTCTTCGTGAAGGCATCGGATATGTCGCTTCTCCAAAGAGTGAGTGGTAAGATCAGACAGCATCAGTTTAGGACTAATTTATTGGTTTAGATGGAGGCTTGGTTAACTAACAAAATGCAATCAGATGAATTAAATGTATCATTTTCTATTGGAAAATGCAATTTGGTGGGTGCCATAGATTTCAGTTCTCATGCCTCAACCATTTGGGATCGATATTATTACTCGGTTGACGGGATAGAAAATACTATAGCTACATTTTCAGATGACACTAACATTGGTGGGAAATTACTTTGTAATGATGATGCAAAAGATTTAAAAACTATATGAATAGGTTGGGTGAATGGGCAAACATTTGGCAATGAAAATTAAAGTGGATAAATATGGGGTTATTCAAGTTGGCCAGCCGAATAAAAAGGCAAATTATTATCTAAATGGAGAGAATGTTCAAAGTGCTTAAGTGCATAGGGATCTGGGTGCCAGTTTGCACATCAAAGAAAACCTGCTTGCGGGTACTTCAAATACTGAGAAATGCAACTATAACTTCATCGTTTATTTGTAAAAGGATAGAGTAGAAAGGTAGGGAGTGTTGCTGTAGCTATGCAAGGCATTCGTGAGGCTGTAACTGGAGTACAGTTTGGGTGTCCTGCAGAATGTGGTATTTCCATTGGAGGCAATTCAGAAGAGCTTCATTAGAATGATTCCATATTTGAAGTGTTTGTGTTATGAAGAGAAATTGAGCAGTTCAGGCCTATACCCTCGATTTTATAAGAACAATAGGAGAGCACATTGAGGTCTGTAAGATGCGAAATATAATTGAAAGTGTTGATGTGGAGTGGATTTTTTTTTCATCAGCCGCAATCTCCAACAAGAGACTAGAGTTTGACGATCGAGAGATAGCAGGGATGTGGAACAGAGGCCGCGATGACATCAGCCATGATTGTATTCCATGGCGGAGCAGATTCGAGGGGTTGGGTTCCTGACTGATTCTCCTCGTTCATATTCAGCTTTTCCACTGTGTTACACAGTAATGGGAGAGGACTGTGTATCAAACAAGAAGCAGGCGCTTCAGATAAATCAGTCTTAATCAGTTTAACAGAACATCACCAGTGGAGTCACACAGTGACCAGTGCTGGGTCCTCAACTATTTACAATCTGTATCAATGATCAGGAGGATGGAACAGATATAGAGATATTGAGTTTGGTCATGCTGCTGTGATAAGCAAGAGATTAAATTATCAAGAGAGGTAAAGGCAATGGATAATAATTTGGCAGGTGCAATATAACATGATATAACCTCTAATTTCATTTACAGTAATAATGGAAGGCAGTATGTTACTGAAATGAAGAGGGATTACAGGGATTAATGATACTGTGTACTGGGGGGGTTCTCTCAGACCCGTTCAGACATGGGAGGTTTTGCTCCATCCCTGATCGTCTGCTCCCAGACACTCCAACTGACCCCATTGCTCTCCGTACACATGGAATATTTTGAAGTGTTTGGTTGGTGATGGGGATGCTGTTTTCAAACATGTATTAAGGGGACGGCCTTTATCCAAGATACATTCATTCCTTTCTACATGGAGACCCGAAGACGATGGGAATGCTGTCTGCTTGTGAATGAAGGAACTGTGGCTGCTGTCAGGACAGAGGTATTCACCAACATAGTGTACTGTGCATGGACACACGGTATCATTAACAGAGAGAGAGCTCCTTCAGTTCCTCTACCTCTCCCCATTGACATGGGTACTCTGCAGATGCCATGTACACCATCGGAAATCCCATTATACTGGCTACACCCGGCAGCTCCCTGTTGTGGGTGAAACAATATATTTACCTCATCCACCATATATATCCTCCATCACCGAATGGTTACATTGATGGCAACATACTGGGAGATGATGGCTATGTCACTCAGTCCTGTTTGGAAAGTTCCAGAACATAGAAGCTGAATGAAACTGTGACCCGAACAGCCACTGGCAGCACCGTCCTTTCCCCTGGGGTGAAGCTGCAGGACGCGTTAAAGGAGGTGACACTGCTCTGTGACCAGCTGCTTGTTCCATCAGTGTCCCCTCACACTCTGCTCCTGGATTAAGTGTAGCTTGCGAGGCTGTTAATGGAAAACTCGGGTGGGTCCAACAGATCCCTTTCCACACATACACTAACTCTGTGTTTTCAGAGTTTCCCCGCTCTGTAACCTTTGCTCCATTTGTTGCTCATGTTACTGACCCAGACGCTGTAACTACAGTCCCCAGTCTCCACCCAAAGATGGGTCAGCAAATCCTCATGTCTCCCTGAATGTCTCAGGCAGCTCACAGCACAACCTCCAGCAAACCATCCCCAACCCCTCCACTACATTTTCAATAACAGGAGTCAGTCAGAAACTCCTCATCTGTAAGTGTTGTGGACCAGACCAGATCCCTGCAAAATATTTTAAGAAGATCGCTTATACCCAACCCTTTCTTTATTTTAAAAATAGATGTGAAGTTTGCGTTCCAGATATGTTGTGACTGGTCAAACCACTTGACATTAAGCAAATTTAATCTATTCAAATGCTTTGGTTAAAATACAATCAAAGAAAAGAACATTTTGAGATAGCTTATATGTTTGAACACTTACACAAACAATAGATACCGTACATTCTTGGTATGCACTGCTTGGCACAAAGATATATTCAAATACAGATCCTTACATTCAGTTTTCCGATCGAAGAGATATCATCATCAACAGAGATCTCAGAGAGAAAAGCAGCTGGGGATCATGTATTGAAACTTCCAACCCTTTCCGGGATCCCCAACAGCTTCTGAATGCTGCAGCTAAAAGCAAACCGAGAAAACCTGGTCTGGGAGAGCTGGCCGCTGCCCTTCCATTGTTACCAATGTTTTAATAAAACCTCTAGGCTTTCTCAATTATTTATTTAAACTGTTTTCAGACAGCAGTTCTGCATCTCTGCCTTTATAACCTCTCTTCAAAAGAAAATCCCAAGACAAAATAACCTTTTTACAGTGATAGTGTACTCACAACTCCACCTTTAAAAAAATGATCCATCAATATACAAAAAGGGATTCATTTTAGACCTCCTCATCTTCCTCTGTGAGTAGACTGGCGGGAATGGCGGGATTACCTTACACTGAAAGACTGAAGTGACTGGGCTTGCATACCCTTGAGTTTAGAAGACTAAGAGGGGATCTGATTGAGACATATAGGATTATGAAAGGATTGGACACTCTGGCAGCAGGAAACATGTTTTCGCTGACGGGTGAGTGCCAAATCAGAGGATACAGCTTAAAAATACGAGGTAAACCATTTTGGACAGAGATGAGGAGAAACGTCTTCACCCAGAGAGTGGTGGCTGTGTGGAATGCTCTGCCCCAGCGGGCAGTGGAGGCCCAGTCTCTGGATTCATTTAAGAAAGAGTTGGATAGAGCTCTCAAAGATAGTGGAATCAAGAGTTATGGAGATAAGGCAGGAAGAGGATACTGATTAGGAATGATCAGCCATGATCATATTGAATGGTGGTGCAGGCTCGAAGGGCAGAATGGCCTACTCCTGCGCCTATTGTCTATTGACTGCAATGCATATATATTACATTGAATCTGATCATACAAATGTTCACAGCGAGATTCGATTTCAGTCATTTTACTCCTGCCACAGAATACCTTTGTCTTTCTTCACTCAAGTTTCCACAACGTGTCAAAACTTAGGTTTTCTACCCCCGTCACATGTATAATTTCATATTGAAAGGCGGAAATAATAAGCTCAGTCGACACAGACTGGTATTTTTCTCCCAAAATTCCTCCAAAAACTTTAAGGGGTCACGATCAGTGAAAACGATTTGTGTCAGATACGTTATTCGCAATTTAAATGCTGAAAAGTTGTAACGCCAACACCAAGCTCAAGGCCTCCTTCCCCATTGTGGAATAAATCTGTTGATGTTTCCATTAGACACTCCAACCACACGTTACATAATGGAGCACTTCTCATCTCTCCAATAGTCCTTCTGAATGACATAGCTCCTCATGTCTCAGCATAAAAGAATTACATCCTTCTTTACCTCTTAAGACTATAACCTCTTTACCTGCTACCCCTGTCCTATGCCAGTAAACCTTTCTCTCACAGGGATATGTTCTATGAAAATCTCACACATTCTTCTCAATCTCTCACAGAAACCAAACTTTGATTTCTGAACTCAATCATCATCATCAGCCATTTTAGCTTCTAACCTTCCCATTGTTACTCTCTGCTCTTACACATGAGTTCTCATGACTGCAGGAAGTAAATTGTTGAATTTCTCAAAAATAAGAATCTCTCTAAGGGTCATAGGTTTGCTCTGATTTAATACCCTTCCCAACCTTTCAAAATTTGTTTGATCCTTTCAAACACAACGTGCATTTAACCAGGCATGCTATTTTAGATTCCTGACACACTGTCTGTCAGCTTCTGACACTAGCTCATATGCACTTCAAATGACTTTCTTTACCTCCTCATATTCAGTAGACACCTCCTCTGATAGGGATACAAATGCCTATCAGCTTTGTTTGAATCAACTAAATCCACATGTTCTCTGGTAACTGCATTTGTTTAGCCCCTTTCTGAAATGATATTAAAAAGTCTCCCTCCATCATTCTCATCAAATTTAGATAATACCTGAATGTATTTAAACAGATCCCCATCAGACCTTTGGCTATATAGGGTTGCTCATCCTCACTATCCTCCTTATCCAGCCGACTGTCTGCCTTCATCTCCACCTTCTATGTCAACTTTCCTCTCTAATTGCTAACTTTTGAGGTTGAAACTCTCTGCTTTTCTTCTCTCTTTTTCTCCCTTTCGTCTTCATTTCCTTTTCTTTTATTTCTACTTTTCATCATAATTCAAACTGTTTCAATTCCTTCTCATGTTCAAGGTGCCTCATTTGAAATTGAATTCTAGCCATTTCCAAAGATACTGATGGTGGTTTCACCAAATTTAAATGCCAAGCTCTAGCTGTAATTATCTCTCATTTTCGCACAGACAAACACAATTCCAACTCCAGCTTGTCTGCCAATTCCTACAGCTTCCCTTCATTACCTTTTGTAAAACCCCTAACTTTACTTCTTCCACACCCAGAGAACTCTTAGTGACTGAAATTGTCTTTATACTCAACACACTGTTTAAACCAACCGAATTCAACATCCAGAACCAAAGACACTAACAACTACCATACGCGACCTTTGAACCCAATAGCCTCCCGGTGCACACTCTCCAGCGTTTGCATGAGCTTATTCTGGATTCTCTAGTTTCCTCCAACAATCCAAAAGTGTGCATGTCAGGTGAATTGGCCATGCTAAATTGTTTGTAGTTTTCAGGGATGTGTGGGTTAGGTGCCTTAGTCGGGGTAAATGTGTAATAATAGGGTCGAGGAATGGGTCTGGGTAGGTTACTCCTCGGAGGGTTAGTGTGGACTTGTTGGGTCGAATGGCCTGTTCTCACACTGTAGGGATTGCAATTCTAAACCCAATTTGGTATTATCGATTTAGAACCAGACAAGAGTCCCCAGTTTGTTATAGACAAACCAGACTGACCCAAACTACTTTAAGGAGGTAGCTTGGATGCCAAACCCCTCTTATTTTAAAGGTAGATGTGAAGTGGGTGTTCCAGATGAGATGCTACTCGTCAAACCACTCACCATTAAGCAAAACACAATGTATTTAAATACTCTAATGAAAATCCATAGACAATGAAGAGGAATTTAGAATAACTTAACTATTGGAAACCTTAACCGAATAATGGATACAGTACCTTCTACAAATGAACTGTTCCAATATACTACAATCACCTAAACACACCCCTTGGCAAAAAGGAACATTCAAACATGCATTCTTGCATACAGTTCTCCAATCCAGGAGGAAAGAGCATCAAGTGAGCTTCCAGAGAGAATAGCAGCTAGGGATAATGTACTAAAACTTACACCCGTTCTGGGAGCCCAAGCACCTGGTGGTTGTTATTGCTACAATGAAAAGAAACCTAGAAAGCCTGGTCTCTGCGAGCTGGCCATGATTACTACTGTTTATTAAAAACCGTAAAATCTCCGTAAGTTATTTACCTGAGCCGTTTTCAGTAGGAAGTTTGGCCTTTGAGATCTCTTACTAAAAATAAGGAGAAAATAACCTTTTATTTAAAAGGTGACAGCATTGTCAGGCAATTTAGATGCCTGGTCCTTTACTCAGTGGTCTTCCTCGTGTTACTGATCGCAAGATCACCTGAGAGGGACAGCCACAGGTACACACCAAGTTACAAGGATGTGTCTCATAACTTCTGAAACACACCTGTCCATGAACCATCACATGGGACACACCGGGAAGTGAACAACAGCTTGACACACGCCATTTCATTATTTCTGAGCTGCACAATGCCAGCACTCGATACACTAGGGAGACAAAACCCAAGGCCAGGGAAAGA
This sequence comes from Chiloscyllium punctatum, assembly GCF_047496795.1. Lineage (NCBI taxonomy): Eukaryota > Metazoa > Chordata > Chondrichthyes > Orectolobiformes > Hemiscylliidae > Chiloscyllium > Chiloscyllium punctatum. Next base: position 111,747 of record NW_027309940.1, read on the forward strand.
TACAGAGGGACAGAGAGATTCACATTAAAGACAGAAACAGGCAGTTAATTAACTGAAAAGATGTTGTGGAAGTATGGGGAAAAAGACAATGGGACTAACTGCTGAAGTGAGATATTCGTGAGTAAAATTACAAGAATGAGAACATTGAATACAGGCATTGTCAGATCAGCTGGAATGGTTTGTTACATCAAATTCTGAATCTGCTTCACTGAACACCACAAACAAACATAAACTGGGACAAGATGACAGTCCAGCGTGGAGAGCTGTGCACACCATGCTAGTGTGTTGCTCAGTGAACTGCACTATCTGGAGAGTATTGCAAACTTTACTAACATATGCTAACTATAGTCGCATCAGCTTACTGCCTATAATGGGAAGGTTTGCTCTCTCTCTATGTGTTCATCAGAGACTTTGAGAGTGTGCGCGATAGGCGTGGTTGAATGTGAAACTCATTGTTTGAGAAGGAACGCACATGGAGAAAACAATTTTAAATAAGAACAACTGGCAGGCTTTTTGTTTATCAATAGAGAGAACGAGGGAAGGTTCATGGACAGATGAGGTAAAGTATTTGAGAATGTTAAAATAAAGGCATTGCCAGAAAAACAGCAACATACTTCCGCATGCGCATGAATGACAGATCGATGGGAGTTTAGTGTGATTTCGAATCAGATTTGCTTCGGCAGGTTTGAAGCCGGGAGCATCAGCAGCAGATTATTGGCTTCATTAAGCCTGTACTTCATAGCTCAAGGTTCAAACAGCAGATGGAATCAACCAGTGAGATATATTCTGGAGTAGTGAGTATTTCAAGTTAGAAATGTCAGGGAATGGTGTCAAGAATCAGCTCATTGTCAAAGTGATCTACCACAGTTGTGACTTGTCTGCTTCAACTGCAGATATTGGCCAGGGATGGGATGGAAACAGTGGAAGGAAGTGGAGTTTGTAACCAGAACAGTCGACTGTGACCTCTATGCTCTTAACAGCAAAGGCAATGATACGATGCATTATGATTCTCCCTTGAAACTGAATAGTTCAACATCGAGATCCGTGAGTAACACTGTCAGAGCAGAGAGCGAGACAGTAATTGAACACCTTCATTGATGCAGTTAGCAGTGGTCTGTAGAGTGAATATCTAGATTGAGAGATTGGATTGGATTGGAACAATTATAGTGGCAGGAAGTGTAGACGATATGAAATAACAATAATACAGTCATAACTGGTTTATAGAAAACAAAATCTGGATAGTGACACTCACCAGGAACACCAAAGATAGCCAGGAAGAGATAATAAAATTATTCAATAATGAGAAGAGCGTAATAGATCCGCAATGATAATGACATCCAATCAAATGCAGAAAGATACCAGACATAATCGGTTAAGCTCCTGTCTATTGTTGGAATATTCCTGTCTAATGTTCTCAGATTCTGATCCATTGTTGGAATATTTCAGTCTAATGTTCTCAGATTCTGATCCATTGTTGGAATATTTCAGTCTAATGTTCTCAAATTCTGATCGATTGTTGAAACATTCCAGTCCCATGTTCTCAGATTCTGATCTCTCCTCCCCTTCTCTCTGGATCTGCTGTTTCCTTTCAGTGCTGTCGGTGATGCTCCCGCTCATGTTATGGGTTGACACATTGAACGGAGCCCATTTATCATTAAAAGATGGAAACCCTCCACTGGGATAATTAAAATCCATGGAGATTGGCATTAAGCGCAGTCACTGAACAAATAGACTCAGTTAACCAGTTCAATACATCACTTTTCATATACTGGTTTTGGACGGAATGGATAAGGTTGCTGAGGGATGGACCATAAATCTTTCAATATTTCATATCGTTTTTTCCTTGTATATGAGTGTATTAACAGAACGCTGCAGGGGTCTATGTATGTTCCATTCTGTCTATGAAAGGGGGCAGTTATAAAATAACAGATCGGCTGCATAAAAAAAGGGGGGGGGGCAAGTTTCTAGATACGTGAACACAAAGTACGGTGCTTATTGACCAGTGTGCGGCCACTCCTGGTTTTAATGCCCTGTTATCAAATCCTTTCATAACCTTGAGATAGAGCATTGGGACTACTGCCCAGGAACAGGCCGAAGAAATTCTCTCCCAATGGGCCTCTTACAGAGGGAGAAGAAAAGACCATTCAGCCCATATTTGCCTGTTGCTACTTGAAAAAGTGGAAAGCTGGAATATTGGCACATTTTGTCAACAGAATCATTCAGAACAAAGAGATGTGTTGCTGCAGCTGCATAAAGTGTAACTGAGAGGGCACCTGCAGTGCAATATGTTGTCTGTGTTTCTGTATCTGAGAAAGGATGGACCTCCATCAGATACAGTTTAACGGCTGCGCGTAATCCATGGGTTGCTGTGTCTCGGATCTGTTACACAGGGACAGGAGGTGGCCATGCAGCCTCTCGAGTGTGTTTAGAAGAACTGGAGGAGGCCATTAAGCCTCTTGAGTCTATTACAGAGGGACAGGAGGAGCCTAGTCAGACTGTCAAGCCCATTATAGAGGGGCAGGAAGTGTTGATTTAATTTTCAAGTCTGTTTCGCATAAATAGTAGTTTTAAATTAGTTGTGGAATAGGAAATACCTGATGTCAACATTAATGTTCTAACTTTGAGCAAGGCCAATTTTGAAAATGTTAGGCGAGCCCTGTGAAAGGTTGATTGGAATACCCTATTCACAGGGAAAGGGATGGTTGGAAAATGCAAGGCCATCAAAACCTGGTTTCAGAGAGTCCAGAGCCAACGTGTTCCTATTAGTGAGATGGGTAAGGCTGGTGAGTGCAGGGAGTGCTGGATGGCCAGATATATTGATGTTATGGTCAAGGTAAGGAAGGAGGCATATGTCTGGTAAACAGAGCTGAGTTTATGTGAATCCGGAGAGGAGTATAAGGGCAATAAGTGTATAGTCAACGGGGAATTCGGGCCAGAAAAATGTGGACATGAGATGGCTTTAGAAATAGGGTTAACGAGGCATTGAAGAAATTCTACAAATCCTTTAATGGTAAAAGATTAACTAGGGGGAGAACTGGGCCCCTTAAAGATCAGTTAGACGACCTATCTGTGGAATCACCCGAGATTGGAGGGATATGAAACAAAAATTTCTCCTCAGTATTTAATGAGGAGGAGGTTACAAGAGCAAGAGAATGAATAAATATACAGTGAAACATTGAAAGGTGTCTATATTACAAGGAGGTGTTTGACATTTTAAAACACAAAAAGGTGAACAAATCCCTAGGACCTGATCAATTGTATCCCAAATGTTTGTGAGAAGCTAGGAAAGAAATTGGTCAGCATTTTGCTGATATATTTGTATCATTGATTTCCATAGGTGAGGTGTCAAAAGACTGGAGGGCAGCTAACATAGTGTCATTATTTTAAAAGTAAGGAAAAAAAAAACAGGTAACTATAGATCGCTGAGCCTGACGTCAATGGGGACTAAATTGTTGGAGGGGATTTTGTGGGAAAGGATGTGTATGCATTTGAAAAGACGAGGACTGAAGAGGGCTTTGTACATTGGCGATCACGTCTCACTGACTCGGTGTAATCTTTTGAGGAAGTGATGAAGATGATTGATGAAGACAGGCCAGTGGATGTTGTCTTTATGGAATTCAGTAAGATTACGAAAATGTTCTACATGGTAGACTGGTTAGCAAGGTTAGACTTCCTCGGATCCAGGGAGAACTCGCCGTTTAGATCCGAAATTTTCTTGAATATTGGAGACAGGGTATGACAGTGGACATTTGTTCATTAAACTTGGCGACCTGTGACCAGTGGCGTGCTGCAAAGATCAATAGTGGGTCCACTGCCTTTTGTCACTGATACAAATCATTTACATTTGAGTATATGAAGTATTGTCAGTAAGTTTGCAGATAATAACAAATTTGGTGGTGTGGTCGACAGTGAAGAATGATCTCTCAGAATATAATGGGACCTTTTTAGGTGAACTGAGGAGTGGCAGATACAGTCTATTTTAGTTACATATGAGGTGTTGCATTTTGGCAAGACAATTCATGGTAAGACTTACAGGTAGTGCCGTATAGAAAGCTGCCAGTGAAGGAGAACTACATTGAAATTATCGAATCCCTACAGTGAGGAAACAGGCCTTTCGGCCCATCGAGGCCACACCGAACCTCTAAACAGTATCCCACTGGACAAACACCTGCCCTATCCCTCTGAGCCTGCATTTCCCACGGCTAATCCACCTCCCCTACACATCTCTGGGTACGATGCGCAATTTAGCATGGCCAATCTACCCTTATCTGTATATGTTTATACAGTTGGAGTAAAACATAGCACCCGGAGGAAACTCACACAGACACGAGGAGACTGTAAAAACTCCACACAGCGAGTCATTCAAGGATGGAATTCAACCCAGGTCACTGCCCTGTGAGGCAGCAAAGCTATCCTCATAGTGCAGGTTCTCCATTCCTTGAAAGTGCCGTCACAGGTAGACAGCGCAGTGACGAAGGCATTTAGTGATCTTCCCTTTATTGGTGCGTGCTTTGAGTCGAAGCATTTGCATGACATGTTAAATCTGTACAGGACATTGGTTTGGCCACTTTTGTAATATTGCCTTTAATTCTGGTCTCTCTCCTGTCGGAAAGATGTTATCAAACTTGAAAGGGTGCAGAAGAGATTTAAAAGAATGTTGCAGATGTTGGAGGGTTGGAGTTACAGGGAGAGTTTTAATAGGCTGGGGCTATTTTCAAGTGTTGAGGCTGTGGGGGGGGGGGGGGGGGATCCTTAAAGGGGTTTATAAAATCATGAGGGTCATAGAAAACTTAAACAGTCAACGTCTTTTACCCAGGATAGGCGAGTCCAAAATTAGAAGGCAAAGGTTTAAGGTGAGAGGAGAATGATTTAAAAAGGGAAATGAGGGACAACATTTTCACATAGAGACTGCTGTCTGTATGGATTGAACAGACAAAAGAGGTGGTGGAGGCAGGTACAGTTACACCATTTAAAAGGCAGTTGGATGGATACATGCATGGGAAGGGTTTAGAGGGAGATGGGCCACCTGCTGGCAAGGGGGACGAGATTTATTCAGGATATTTGGTCGGTATGGATGATCAGACTGAAAGGTCTTTTTTCCGTGATGTACATCTCTGAAACTCTATTCCCTCTTGAGTGTATGACACGGGAACAGGAGGAGGTTATTCAGCTTCTGAATTCTGTCAGTCAGCTGGTTTGCTCAATTACTGAGAGTCAAATACAAAAATACATCATTCAGATTTTGATGGTGTTTTACAGAAACAGTAGAATGGCCTTTCATCAAGAAAAGCTGCAAAGAATGTGAAGAGGCCATTCAGTCCCTCACCTCCATTCCACAGGAGCAGCAGGTGAGCACAGAGCTATTGGAGCCTGTTACTCAGGAGCAGGAGGAGGACATCTACTTTCACAAAACTTCGATTAGGCGGCAGTCACTCAGCTGCTCAAGACTGGGACAGAGGAACAGGAGGGAGTCACTCAGCTGCTGAAGACTGGGACACAGGGACAGGAGGGAGTCACTCAACTGCTCGAGACTGGGACACAGGAACAGGAGGGAGTCACTCAACTGTTCGAGACTGGGACACAGGAACAGGAGGGAATCACTCAGCTGCTCGAGACTGGGACATGGGAACAGGAGGGAGTCACTCAACTGTTCGAGACAGGGACACAGGAACAGGAGGGAGTCACTCAACTGTTCGAGACAGGGACACAGGAACAGGAGCCAGTTATTAAACTGCTAAAAACTGGGACACAGGGAAATCTGGAGGCTACTGAGGCCCGAGGATCCTGTTACGCAGGAACAGGAGGAGGTGACTCACTCCCCACCAGTATGGGACACTGGGAGAGAAGGGGAGTTTGCCTGGAACAAACAGAAATATATGATAAGATGCATCAGTGGTCCACACAATCCTGCCCCAACATTCACTAAGACCACGGCTGATCTGATGGTGATTCCCTCATTCCATTTTACAGAGTTGCCCCTCACTGCAGCCTCTGCTCCATTTGTTGGTCATGTTGCAGACCCAGATGCTGTAACAACAGTCACCATGACTCATCCAGAGGGTCTGGTCTAACTGGATGAGTCAGGATTTGAAGAATCCAATCACAAGAATTAAAACAAAAATAAAGGCATAGCCAGATGTTTAGTTCTCTCACATTCGCAATCTAACTCACATAACCATTACATATTCACGATGGACCACTGTGTAGATCCGGCTAGTGTACTGCTGAATGCAAGCCAGCTATATCCAGAGTGAAACTCTGTGCAGCCCACACCAATGCTGGATCTATAATCCTGGGCTAAATGTCCAGCGTGGGGGGGCTGTGCAGTCCGCACTGGTTCATTCATATATAAACCCAGATTGTTGCATTGTTCGGTTACACTGTGTTCGATCGCAGCTCAGTGTGGGGAAATTGCAACCAATGTTGGAACTGACAGGATGTGCAGCTCCCATCCATTTACAGCTCCATATCTCCACTGTGCCTTGACAAGGGATGCTGCTAATGTGAAGGTCACTGCGAGGAAGAGATGTAAATGGAAACAATTCAAATGCCAATCGTTCTGATTAAGGCGTGTATCACTCTAGTATTTAAAGATGAAATAATTGAGATAATATCCAATGAGATCTTGTAAATGATGCAAACAATAATAGGGGTTGGTAACGTTATAGTGGTTGCACAATAAGCCTTCAAATAATCAATGGGAATTAGAAGAACAAATATGCAGGAAGACAGGCGAGACTTGCAGGAGCAATAGGGTTGTCATAGTAGGTGATTTTAATTATCCTAACATAGACTGGGACTTCCAGAGGGTTAAGAACTTAGGTGGAACGTAATTTGTTAAGTGTGTTCAGGAAAGCTTCCACAAGCAGCATGTACAGGGTCCACCTCGGGAAGGGACAAACTCGACCTACTGTTGGGAAACAGGGCAGGATAGGTGACGGAGGTAAAGTGGGGGAGCATTTTGGGAAAAGTGACCAGAGATGTATTAATGTTAAAATAGGTATGGTAGGGAAGAGATTGGTCCACAGATTCAAGTTCTAAATTGGGGCAAGGCAAATTTTGTTGAAATTCGACAGGGGATTGCAGGGCTTGATTGGAGTAGTGTGTTTCCAGATAAAAGGATCCATGGCAAGTGGGAGGGCTTCAAAGTGAGATAGCTCGAGTTCAAGGTCTGCATGTTCCTGTGAGGGTGAAGGGAAAGTGAGGCTGGAAGAGAGAACCCTAGATGACAAGAGATATTGAGGCTCTGACCAGAAAGAAAGGAGGCGTCACTCAAGTACAGGCAGCTGGTTCCAAGGGAATCTCTGGAGGTACACAGGGGTTACAGGAGTTTACTGAAGAAGGAAATCAGCAGGGCTAAAATGGGGTATGAGATAGCCTTGGCTGAGCAAATTAAGATGAATCCAAATTCAGTATAGTAAATAAAAAGAACAACTAGAGGGAGATAGGACGCCTTACAATCCAAAATGGGCATGTATGTGTAAAACCTCAAGAGATGGGTGAGATCCTCAATTTCCCCTCTGTGTTTATCATGAAGAAAGACATGAAGACCTGTGACCTTTGGGAGGTTAGTTGTGATATCTTGGTACAGTCCATATCACAGTAGAGTTGCTGTTGGACATATTAGAATGCGCAGTCAGATAAATTTCTTGATCCTGACCAGATATATCTAAGAGCACTGCACAAGGCGAGAGAAGGTAGTTCAGGGACAAGGTCTCAGAAGACTTGGCAGTAGCAAATGTTGTGTCCTTATTCAGAAGGGCTGCAAAGAAAAGCCTGGGAAATATAGACCAGTAAGCTTCACATCTATTTCGGAAACCACTTGAGAAGGTTTGGAGATATAAGATATAGATGCATTTGTGAAGACAGAGTTTGACTTGGAGCAGTCAGCATAGCTGTGTGCGTGGAAGATCATGCCTGACAAATTTTGATCGAGATTTTTGAGGAAGTAACTTGGAAGGTTGACGAGGAAAGATGGTGGACATAGTCTATATGGATTTCAGTAAGGCCTTTGATAAGGTTCTACATGGTAGGCCGCTCTAGAAGGTTAGATCGCATGGACTCCAATGTAAACTGGCACATTGGGGACACAATTGGCTTAATGTTCTGAAACAAATGGCTATGGTGGAGGTATGCTTGTCGGACTGGAGTGCCTTAGTGGTCGGTCCTGGGCCCATTGCTGTTTGTTATCTACACCAATGATTTGGACCAGAGTGCACAACGCAACGTTAGTAGGTTTGCAGATGACACTAAATTAGGAGACATTATTTACAGTGAGGACCGTTATCAGAAATTGTAGCAGTTCCTTGATCAGCTGGGGAAGTGGGCTGAGAAATAGCAAATGGAGTTTAATTTAGATAAGTGTGGCGTCTTCCATTTTGGAAAGTCAAATCCAGGTAGGAGTTTAATGATGAATGATAGTGCCTTAAGACGTGTGGTGGAACAAAAGGATGTTGGAGATCAGGTGCACGGTTGTCTGAAATTTGAGTCACAGATACACAGGACAGTGAAGAAGGCTATTGGCACATTGGCCTTCATCAACGCATTGAGTATAGAAGTTGGGACGTTATGCTGCAATTGTACAGGATGTTGGTAAGGCTGCAGTTGGAGTATTGTGTTCAGTTTTGTTCATCTTGCTCTAGAAAGGATATTATTGAACTAGAAAGTATGCAGAACAAACTTCCAAAGATGTTTCCTGGGCTAAAAGCTCTAAGTTATAGGCAGAGGTTGGACAGGTTAGAACTTATTTCTTTACAGCTTAGGAAACCGAGGGGGTGCTTATAGAAGTGTAGCCCTTATAAAATCATGAGAGGCATGCATGGGGTGAATACTTCAAACTTCTTTCTCAAGTTTGGTGAATCGATGACGAGAGGACATCCATTAATGTTTGGAAAGGATAAAAAATATAAAAATGAAACTGAGGGGCAACGTTTTTTACATAGAGTGTGGTACGCATATGGACTGAGCTGTCAGTGGAAGTGATTGAGGTGGGTACAATAACAACATTGAAAAGGCAATTGGACAAATACACAGATAGGAAAGGATTAGAGGGATACAGAACAAGGGCAGGGAAATGGGGTGAGTCTGGATGAACATTTTGGTTGCCATGGACCAGCTAGGCCAAATGACCAGTCATACTGGCAGTCTCGTGTAATATGTAAATGAGTGTGTTTTGGGGTGGAGATAGGATGCGGTGGGGGGGGGGTGGAGAGACTGAGATAAAATGTCATGGAAGGATATGTTCACAGGTTTCAGAATGAAGACATTTCGATAGTATCATGCAACACGGGTCAGTATTTCGAAGAATTATGAGTGAAAGGGATATTGCTGTGAGTTCAGGCGATGGAGAGTTTTGGATGAGCATTTGTTCTGCAGCTTTGTAACTGCAAATGAGGACAGCAGAGTCTTCGCCTCACTGGGCTGAATCTAACAAAAAACTGTCGCAATGACATTTTAATTAAGTGTGACAGAGGGGTTGTCTGTACGAGGCCGAGCGAGTTTCCTGGTGCTATCTTACCAAACTCACCTCATTAACTAGCCACCCCACTCCATAGTGTCCCTCTCATACAATGCCAGCCCGATTCTCCAACCCATCAAGACTGGAGATACTCACCATTGCTGGGAAGCCCCGGATATTCTGTGACCCCTGACACTTGTGCCATCTTTAAAAAGCCAATGGGTACACTGTTGTGCTTTCTCAGTTCAGAACTGCCCTGCGCAGTTTACCCCGAGCATAGCAGCTAAGGGGAAATTACACCACAGTTTGTCAACAGGGGCACGGAGGTCGTGGTGGATGGGCTAGCACAGAGGGAGACCATTCTCTTACCAGAGGGATCACACCACCAGACCCACCGCGCATGGTCTGAACTCCTCGCCCAGCTCAGTGCAGTGTGCGGTCTGAGCAAAACAGGACAATCATCAATAACCTTCCCTGCTCTGTCAGGATAAGGGTCACCATATTCTCTCTGCTCCCTCACACTCACTGCATATCAGTTATAGCACCGACCCCCGAACAAGGCTCATGCTCCTTCACTCTGACTACTGCATGCAGCATCTTCCCTCTCTTTCTCTCTTGCTTTTCTAATGCCCCTCCCACACACACACAGTTATAAAATATTCTGGAGAATGCCAATTATGGAATGTTCCAGATAATGTTCCAACTTATTCCCAGTTTCAGGAAAACGGCTGTGCCCCAGTGTGTAACACGTAAGAGGATGGAGTAGAGATGTACGTTTTTCAAATCACACACAATTAAAATCCATCATGAGGCCATTCATGACTTCAAATATGCTCCAACATTCAATACGTCTGGAGGTGATGTGATGGTTTTCTCAGCTCCATGTTACAGGAACTTTCAGTCATTCAACCCCCAGGTTCCTGTTACCGAGCAGACGATTCTCAGACACTTCATACCCCGGGTTTCTTCTAGCATGTGTTCCGAAGGCATTTCTCATGGGGACGGACTATCCTAACAACATATTTCATCTGATTTATAAATTCATGCAACAGTCATCATGCTTTCCACAGACCAATCAAAAACATGCACTTATTTTATGGTTATCGATATCAAACCACAATTAGACATTCTGGTTATTTCACTTGTCTCATCTTATTGTATTCAGCCAAAGAAAGCTTCCAAACACTTGACTCATTATAAAATACAATTTCTGGCAGAGAACGTTTTCATCCTCAGCCGTTACCATGACGATTATCTCAAATATACCTTTTTTGTGTCATGAAAGTTTCTCTTGCCCTTTGTCTGTGACTGATTCTGTGTGTAACAGTTACACAGTCTCCCACTCAGTTGGCTAGATGGTTGGTTTGTGATGTAGAGGGAGGACACAAGGGCAGGTTCAATTCCCCACACTGACAGAAGTTACCATGAAGGGGACGCTCTCTCAACCTCACCCTGTCACTGGGGTGTGGTGACATTCAGGATAAACCACGATGAGTCGGCTCTCTAATGAGAGTTCTTTGGTAATCAATTCTGGCATTTTAATTTTTTAACAAACATTTTTATTGAAAAAGAGGTTTTTATTATTATATTAAACCAATAACAAAACAACTCAAATAACTGAACAAAATTACACTCAATTGCATGTACATACAAAACAAGTTAAAGTCTCTAAATGGACAGAAGAAAAACAAAAAAATAAACAATAAACAATAAATAAATAATTTGGCTCAGCACAACAAAATGATAGTTCTCGTTCTTCGAGAGCAATACACATTCATATGTTCGTAATTCTTCAGACTAAATTCATAAGACAGTATCGTCATGGCTATGTAAAAGCCCTTTTTAGAGTGGCAGATAAGCCTGTATCGGGGTAATCCAAAAAGGGTTGCCATATCTTATATAAATTTCTGCTTTTTGGTGCACCATACTGGTGAGAATGTCCAAAAGGATATTCTCCATGATGAGCTTACAAGGACCCAACAGGCCCGGGGGGCTTTCAGACATCCAGCACAACAGAATATTTTTTTCCTAGCACAGGAAGTATGGGGGAGATACTAAACAAGTATTTTGCATCAGTATTTATTGTGGAAGACATAAAACGCAGGGAAATAGATGGTGACACCTTGCAAAATGTCCATATTACAGAGGAGGAAGTGCTGGATGTATTAAAATGGGTAAAGGTGGATAGATATCCAAGGATGTCTTGAAACAGGTCCCCAGGACTTGATCAGGTATACCCTAGAACTCTATGGGAAGCTCGAGAAGTGATTGCTGGGCCTCTTGCTGAGATATGTGTAATATGGAAAGTCACAGGTGAGGTGCCGGAAGACTGGAGGTTGGATAACGTGGTGCCACAGTTTAAGAAGGGTGGTAAGGACAAGCGAGGGAACTATAGACTAGTGAGCCTGACGTTGGTGGTGGGCAAGTTGTTGGAAGGAATCCTGAGGGACAGGATGTGCATGTATTTAGAAAGGCAATGACTGATTAGGGATAGTCAACATGGCTTTGTGCGTGAGAAATCATGTCTCACAAACTTGATTGAGTTTTTTGAGGAAGTAACAAAGAGGATTGATGAGGGGAAAGGGGTAGATGTGATCTATATGGACTTCAGTAAGGGTTTTCATAAGGTTCCCCATGGGAGACAGATTAGCAAGGTTAGATCTCATGGAATATAGGGAGAGCTAGCCATTTGGATACATAACTGGCTCAAAGGTAGAAGATAGAGAGTGATGGTGGAGGGTTGTTTTTCAGACTGGAGGCCTGTGACCAGTGCAGTGCCACAAGAATCGTTGCTGGATTCACTACTTTTTGTCATTGACATAAATGGTTTGGATGCGAGCATAAGAGGTACACTTAGTAAGTTTGCAGATGACACCAAAATTGGAGGTGTAGTGGACAGCGAAGAAGATCACCTCAGATTACAACAGGATCTTGACCAAATTGCCAATGGGCTGAGAAGTGGCAGATGGAGTTTAATTCAGATAAATCCGATGTGCTGCATTTTGGGAAAGCAAATCTTAGCAGGATTTATACACTTAATGGTCAAGTCGCAGGGAGTGTTGCTGAACAAAGAGACCTTGGAGTGCAGGTTCATTGCTCCTTGAAAGTGGAGTCGCAGGTAGATAGGATAGTGAAGAAGGCGTTTGGTATGCTTTCCTTTTTTGGTCCGAGTATAGAGTACAGCAGTGGGAAGATCATGTTGCGACAGTACAGGACATTGGATAGGCCACTGTTGTAATATTGCGTGCAATTCTGGTCTCCTTCCTATCGGAAATATGTTGTGAAACTTGAAAGGGTTCAGAAAAGATTTACAAGGATGTTGCCAGGGTTAGAGTATTTGAGCTACAGGGAGAGGCTGAATAGGCTGGGGCTGTTTTCCCTGGAGCGCCGGAGGCTGACGGGTGACATTATAAAGGTTTACAAAATTATGAGGGGCATGGATAGGGTAAATAGGTAAAGTCTTTTCCCTGGGGTCGGGGAGTCCAGAACGAGAGGCCATAGGTTTAGGGTGAGAGGCGAAAGATATAAAAGAGACCTACGGGGCAATTATTTCAAACAGAGGGTAGCACGTGAATGGAATGAGCTGCCAGGTGAGGTTGGGGAGGCTGATACAAGTGCAACATTTAAGAAGCATTTGGATGGGTATATGAATACGAACGGTTTGGAGCCTTTTGGGCCGGTTGCTGGCAGGTAGGACTAGATTGGTTTGGGATATATGGTTGGCATGGATGGGTTGGACCGAAGGTTTCCATGCTTTACATCTCTCTGACTCTATGACTTATACGAATCTCTGTTTTTTGGTGCACCATATTGGTGAGAAAGTCCAAAGGGATATTTTCCATGAGGAGCTTACAAAGACCAACAGCCCCGAGGAGTTTTCACACATCCAACACAACAGAATAAGTTTCCTAGCACAGAAAGTAATGATTTTTTTCCCATGCATAAGATACTCTGGGTAGGCCCAGGAAAAGAGAAACCGGGTCCATCTCCAATTCGGTCCCCACGACCCACTCTACCACACCGAACACAGTGCTCCAATATACCTGAAGCCTGCAGCAAGACCACATGCAATGAGTAAGAGTGCCTGTAGTCATTCTGCATTTCGGACATGCTGAAGATAATCCCACTTTGAATTTTGAGAGAAACACTGGTGTCAGATTCACCCGATGAAGAATTTACAACTGCATGGAATGTGACCTGTTACAGATCAAAATCCTTTGAGCATTTTCACAAATATCCTCAAATGTCTCTGAAGAGATCTAAACCCTCAACTCTCTCACACAGACGTCACGAAGCTGCACAGTCTTGTCTGAGGGGACATTATCCAACTGATGATAAAGGGTACTGACAGAGAGTGTATTCTTAGCAAAAAGAACCCACTTCTGTGTCTTGGATCTATCAGTCTCGGTTTTTTTAAAATCAAATCTCTAATCTGGAAAAAAAAAACAGAAGAAGTCTCTACTAGGTAGTCCATCCTTAACGAGTTATTTGACCAAATGATATCATTGTTTCTCCCTCAAGTAACACGTGGTGGCTCAGTGGTTTGCACTGTCTCACAGTACCAGGGTCACGGGTTTGGTTCCAGCCTTGGGTGACTAGCTGTGTGGAGTTTGTATATTCTCAACTGTGTCTGCATAGGTTTCCTCCAACAGTCACAAACATGTGCAGTTAGATGAATTGGCCATTGCTAAATCGCTCATAGTGTTCCAGGATCTGTACGTTGGGGCATTAGCCAGGGTAAAAATAAGATGGTAGGGGAATGGGTGAGGGTGGGTTACTCTTCGGAGGGTCGAAGTGGTGTTGCTGGGCCCAATTAACTGTTTCCACACTGTAGGGATTCTACTAATTCTAAATCATGCAAGCAAGGTATCCCCCTCACTGCCCATAGTTTAAACCTGGAATCCATCACCCCCGGTTGACAACCCGGTATATCAATTATAGGGGTAAGAAACATGGTTTTGTCTGTATTGCCCTCGATCTGATGCATTGTCCTTCAAGTTTTAACAGTATTGTTCATCATTAGTTTATGACAATACTCCATAAATGTTGTCATTTTATCTAAGAACAACAGACTACTAAGGGTTCACTTTGTCTGAGAGGGCTCAATGTCTAGCCATATTGATGCCGAGACTTCAGTCGCCCAGGCACTCACATAGGATGAAAAAAACCTAATTGATTGCTTTTAATCGGGGAGATCAACTCCCCAAAATCTGTGGGCCAGTTGCAATTTTGTTAGCTTGATAAAGAATCACTTTTGGTGCCAAATAAAAGAGCTAAACCAGCCATTTTTTTCTAAAAGTCATCTTAGATTACTTAATGTTTGGAAACAGGCCCTTCGGCCCAACAAGTTCACATTGATCCGCTGAAGCGCAACCCACTCAGACCCATTCCCCTACATTTACCCCTACATTCATTTTAATAACAGCTATCCGACTTAGCCAGCATATTGCAAATGCCTCCCATCTTTGAAGGTCTTGTTTAATTTTGTCAAACAAATGGATACAGTTCACACTAAATAAATGATCAAAGACAGATGCAATGAATATACTGAAATATGGAAACCACCCCAGTGACCATTTAAAAGTAAACCAGGATTTGGCCTCAGTATCAGGTATTTCGCTAAGACCTCCCATAGGCATGGCCTCCAAATTTGTAAAATTAATCTTATCACCCGGAAAGGCAACAAGCGAATCAATGAATTGCATCACATGAACTACCGAAATTGCGGAATTTGACAAAAAGCATACAATGTAATCTCATGTGACTTCTATCGTACTTCTGGGGCAGATATGTGGGCATCCCTACGGATGGCCTCCGCCAGTGGCTCAATCCCCAACATAAACAACAATGGTGAAAGGTGTCAACCTTGGCGGCTGCCTGGAGAAATATTAATATTACTGGTTGGCCACACCATTCGTGAGAACTGCAGCCAGAGGATTGCGGTAAAGGACCCTCACCCACTTGATAAAAAGTTTGTGTAGACCAAACCGTTCTAATGTACAGAAGATATCCGGCCACTCAACCCAACCAAATGCCTTCTCTCATCTAAAGAGATCATTAATCCCTGGACAGATTGTTGTTGACACTCTTGGAAAATATTGAGAAAACTCTTAACATTTTAGGAAGATCTGCGGCCCTTTATAAATCCTGTTTGGTCCTCTTTGGTAACGGAAGGGAGCAAAGTTTCCACCTTAACTACAGGTCACAGACGGGATTTTGAAACCAACATTTAAAAGTGAGATTGGCGTGTAAGAAGCACAATCCTCCAGGGTCTTCCATTCTTAAGCATCAGAGCCTCTCTCTTAAGGAAAAGGGAGGTGTTCGTGACTGTATGAGTGACAGAACATGTCAAACATCAGCCTTGACAACAGGTTTATAAATTATTTATACAATTCACTCAGAAATCCGTCAGGAACGTGCACCTTTACATGCTGAAGTTGCTTCACACCCTCCTGCGCTGACAATGGTGCATTAAGGCACATCACTTTTTCAGGGGTTACTCCTGGAAAACCCAGGTTCTTGAAAAATGACTCCATCTTAATCCATCTATCCTCAAAATGTTCAGTCTGAAATAATTCGGAGAAAACTCTC
Organism: Chiloscyllium punctatum; assembly: GCF_047496795.1. NCBI lineage: Eukaryota > Metazoa > Chordata > Chondrichthyes > Orectolobiformes > Hemiscylliidae > Chiloscyllium > Chiloscyllium punctatum. The sequence goes on from NW_027309940.1 coordinate 127,795, forward strand.
GGACAGGCTGCATTAATCTTTTTGGAATCGGAGGGAAGGATCCCAGTACCTTCCCTAATTGAGGTAATGGCTTGAGGGGGCGCTCATTTCCCTGGCAAGTTAGGCTAAATACTTGCCTGGCTAATCTCCATGTTCAAACAGCCTTTGTTATTCAAAAGTATGTTCCTTCCTGGCTGTCTGTGTGAGCGAGGAATTCACTGTAGACAGAAGTGTTGTGATCCTCTGCAGATTAGGCACTGAGGGGCTATCACAGTATGCACTCTTGGCTGTCCTCAGCTGTGCCTAAAGCCAGCGTTCCTGCTCCCCCTTCTGCCGCTTCCAGATGAATAACTATTCCCTTGGCATGAGCGTTAGCAGTTTCCCATAGAATGGATGTGTTACTGGTTGAATCTGCATTAATGGCTAAGAAAGATCTGAAATCTTTACAGAAATACCCAATTAACTTAAGAAAAAAAGGATCCATTTGCCAGCGTCTCGAAACTGTTATACTGCTTCATGGTCAGAAATGGTAATTTTCCCAATTGTGCACGACGCCACCGAATCTAAGATTGTTGCAGGGATGGAGAAGAGATGAACATTCGTGTGGCATTTATGCGGGTTTTAGGCGAATATAAAATCCCTACTTGTGATGTGGATATGCCTCCAGACATCCACCAGCTCTAGTTCTGCACAAGAACCAACTAATTGCTTACATTATGACGAGGGTATTGGGTGACCTTTGGACATTCTGTCCACTGTGGGGTCCATAAGACAGTTGAAATCATCTGCACTAATGCACCATGAGACATGATAACTTAATTTGGGAAATGCATGTACCAAGGTTTTAAGAGGGTGAGCCGGGAGGCAATAACCATTGAAAATACTGTATTAGAACATAGAACATAGAACATAGAACAATACAGCACAGAACAGGCCCTTCGGCCCACGATGTTGTGCCGAACTTCTAACCTAGATTAAGCACCCATCCATGTACCTATCCAAATGCTACTTACAGTTCGCCAATGATTCTGACTCTACCACTCCCACGGGCAGCGCATTCCATGCCCCCACCACTCTCTGGGTAAAGAACCCACCCCTGACATCTCCCCTGTACCTTCCACCCTTCACCTTAAATTTATGTCCCCTTGTAACACTCGGTTGTACCCGGGGAAAAAGTTTCTGACTGTCTACTCTATCTATTCCTCTGATCATCTTATAAACCTCTATCAAGTCACCCCTCATCCTTCGCCGTTCCAACGAGAAAAGGTCGAGAACTCTCAACCTATCCTCGTACGACCTATTCTCCATTCCAGGCAACATCCTGGTAAATCTTCTCTGCACCCTCTCCAAAGCTTCCACATCTTTCCTAAAGTGAGGCGACCAGAACTGCACACAGTACTCCAAGTGTGGCCTAACCAAAGTCCTGTACAGCTGCAACATCACTTCATGACTCTTGAATTCAATCCCTCTGCTAATGAACGATAATACTCCATAGGCCTTCTTACAAACTCTATCCACCTGAGTGGCAACCTTCAAAGATCTATGTACATAGACCCCAAGATCCCTCTGTTCCTCCACCTGACTAAGAACCCTACCATTAACCCTGTATTCTGCATTCTTATTTGTTCTTCCAAAATGGACAACCTCACACTTGGCAGGGTTGAACTCCATCTGCCACTCCTCAGCCCAGCTCTGCATCCTATCTAAGTCCCTCTGCAGCCGACAACAGCCCTCCTCACTGTCCACAATTCCACCTATCTTCGTATCATCTGCAAATTTACTGACCCACCCTTCGACTCCCTCATCTAAGTCATTAATAAAAGTTACAAACAGCAGAGGACCCAGAACTGAACCCTGCGGAACTCCACTTGTACCTGGGCTCCAGGCTGAATATTTACCATCTATCTTTCCCATAGTTCAAGGGTTTGGGGATTATGACCCACCTGTGAATGTCTAATGTAATCTAGTAATTTAACTGGAAGATTCTTCCTATCCAGTATGGCTTCTCCCCTACTCCTATTATTAATAAAACGAGAGATAAACTCGATCAAACCCGCCCTGCTGTAATATCAAATGTTCCTTGTCATCAAGGTGCATCTCCTGCAATAGGACAACATCCATCCTCTCCTTTCTAAGACTAGAAAGTACATTTTTCCTCTTGACTGGACGATGGCTCCGCTTATTGTTCCAGGTACCCCATTTAAGCACATCATTATCCATCACACACTGTCGCAACATTTGAGCTGTAGAGAGGAAGAACTCGAATTACACATCGCTGATCATGAATGAAAAAAGACTCATAGAGCTTCAAAACAACACGAACTAAGACTACTACATCTAACAAGCTGTCAAAACTTTCCAAAACTAAACACACACAAAAAAAACAAAAAATGAAACAAAATCCAACGTGCCAATGACACTCCATAGGGAATTTACTCACCCCAACCACGCCCGTTCAGTGGGGACAGTTACATACCCCAAAACCTTAACTTCTGCCTGCTACCAATACGACATCCAGGGCAATTAACGACAAGCATCAGGCTTCAACTGCCCTTTGGTCGGTATTTAGTCATCACAATTACCTTTGTAACCCGCTCCAGCTTGAGCCGCACCCCGGACATATGCAAGGAAAGAGAATAAGAGTAGTAATACTAATGAAGAAGTTAAAAGTGAGTACTCTACTCATCCCCGACTATAATTTAATACTGGTTAATACCAGAAAAATCCAAGAAAATTTCTTTAAGAGAGAAACATGATTATCTAAACATCCATCTTACTTTAAAATGTCCACAAAGTTTTCGCTTTCTCTGGAGAGTCAGACGAGTGTATGGATCCATTGAAAGCAATACGGAGCACCGCTGGGTATATTAGGGAATACTGACTCCGACTTCCCTTACTCTTCTCTTGATATCATCAAAAGATTTTCTTTCCTGAATCACCACCGTTGAAAAGTCCTGAAAGATCATAATCCTGGAGCCCTCGTGAATTAAAGCCATCGGATCTTTCCACTGGGTTCTGGAAGATTCCATCTGCCTATGTTTATCCCCATAACTATGTAACTGCACAAGGACAGGGCGAAGGTAGGGGTCTGCGTCTGACCTCTGCACCATAACCCGATGAACTGTTTCAGTCCTCACCCATCCCTTTTCAGTTTTGAAATGAAGGAATCGCTGCAGCCAGTTCTCAATAAACTCACTGGCTGACCACCTTCCATCCGGTCCAGCAAACGGACGATGTGAACATTCTTCATCCTATGCCTGTTCTCGAGGTAGTCGACGTGTTCAGTTAAGGTATAGACCTGCTTTTCAAAGGCGAGGATCCTCTCCTGAAAGGAACTGATCGCGGTCTCTGTCGCTGCAGTTCGGCGCTTGGCATAATCTGTTCTGTTTCCAAGGCTGTCAAGTTGCTGCTCATGTTTTTGGAGCACGGCTGAGAGCGGATCTAGCCACTGCTGAACCCTTCTTCAATCATTACTTCAATCATTTCACATAACTTGGTGAACTCAGTGACCAAGGCCTGGTGAGTAACTGGGTCTATGGAACGAGCAGAGTGGGTTAGAGCTACAGCCTCAGGAATGCTCGATGCTTCTGACGGGTGAACCGTGTTGGGACTTACTTGATCCTTTCCCATGTTTTGTCATTTCCACTTGATAACTTGTTGAATTTTACATAAATGGCTGGGATGGGATGGGTTAGAGAACGACTTTGCCCGTGCTGTGATGCAGAGCCCAGCAAAACAGACCTTCCGGATCTCCAGTATCTTGGATTCCCCCTTAATGTTTTATTGATATTATCATTTCATTTTGCATTATATTCCTAGATGTTCCGGACCCGTGTAATTTGATACCACTGTCTACATTTTCCCCTACTCTGCAAATTGCTGCCCATTCCTCCAAAATCCTTGACTCTGATGTTATTCATGAACCTTCTGTCGGTGCCTCAAAAATATTCAATATTTCTGCCTCCAACGGTCTGTGGGGAAGAGTGTTCCAAAGACTCTCAGCACTTTGAGAAAACAAATATAAACTTTATGATCTGAGTGTGAGATTTTTTTTGTGTCTCCTTATCTGAGAAAGGATATAATTACATTGAAAGCAGTTCAGAGATGTTTCATTTCACGTCTTCCTGGGGTGAAGGGCTTATTTTATGAAGGCTTTAACAGAGTACTCTTGGAATGAGAATGAAACATACAAGACCTTGATAAGTGTGGATTAGGTATATTCCCGCTGGGTGTTTGTATAGGCCAAATTTGTTGTCATTGTCATAGACCCTTTGCAGTGTGGAGGCAGGACATTCCGTCCATTAAGTCCGCACTGATGCACCAAAGACGTGGACGTGGCCCCCTACCTTATCCATGTAACCCTACATTTCCCATTACTAACCCACCTAACCTACACATCCCTGGGCACTATGGGCAATCCACTTTAAACTGCACATCTTTGGACTGTGGCAGGAAACTGGAGCACTGAGAGGAAACCCACACAGTCACGTGGAGAATGTTCAAACTCCACATGGAGGGTTGCCCACGGTTGGAATCGAACCCAGCTCCTTGGTGATGTGAGGAAGCAGTGCCACCCACAGATCCACCATACCCCTCCATTAGTTCTGTTAGTAACTTGTGGCTGACTAAAGAAATCTGTCTGACATCTTATCACTGAACCTAAGCCAGTCTGAGACCTTTATCATCGGCCACGTCACCAACCTGGTTACATTTAAAATTTGTTGTGAGCAGTGGAGGAGTGGGACGAGAAAAGAAAATCGTGACACCCTTCATCCTCAGTCACAAATGGAGTGAGAAGAAATTCACAAAGTGGGAATTCAGTCAAGTGGAAATCTTCTTCCCCAGAAGTTTGGGATGGCGGAATCTTTATATTATATCGAGGTTGGCTTCATCTGATTTTCCACAGACAGGTGAATCAGGGATAATGGTGCATGGAGAGAAAAGTGCAGCTGGGACCACAATGAGATGAGCCACGATCTCATTTACTGGTGGGGTAGTATCAAAGGGCCGAATAGCCCACTCCTATCCCTCAGCCCTGTGTTCTGATGTTCCATTCAGCCCTTCGGACCTGCAAATCGAGGCCACTCCGATGGTTAGGTGTAGTTTTGGAAATGTACTTGGAAAATCTAGCCTGGATCAGGAAGTGACCCTCACCCCCAATCCCTGTTTCCAGGCTTCCCATCTCTGTAACTTCTGCTCCAAATTTAAGCCATGTCCCAGACCCAGATTCGCTGTGACTACAGCCCCCATACCCCACCCAGAGTAAACTCAAACAAATCCTCTGCTCATCCGAATGTAGCATTACACAACACAACTTCCGAGAAAATAACCAGTTACTTTCCAAAACCATAACGTGAAATTAATAACATTAGGAACAACAGTCGGCTATTCGGTCCCTCAAGCTTGTCCTGTCACTAAATACGAACATGGCTGATCTACTCCAGGATTCGACTCCATTTTCTTCCCGACTCCTTGAGGAGAGTGAATGAGTTATATATACCCGCTGGGTGTTTGTATAGTCCAAATTTGTTGTCCCTTCACACCTTTCCGGGTTAGGGAATTCCAGACATTCACTTCCTTCTGAGAGAAGACATCACTTTGCATCTCAGACTGATGCTCCATATTTGGTATCTATGTCCTCAAGTTCGGGACTCCACCCAGGAATGGTAACAACTTCTCAACATCTACAGTGTCAACCCCTCTCTGTGTCTTGTATTTTTCAGCAGTATCACTCCTCATTCATTTAAACCCCAATGAATGTTCGCCTCACCATTTTAGAGATTCTCATTAACACAAACCTTTCGTCCCAGGAACCCATTAGATTGGAAACAGGCCCTTCGGCCCAAAAAGTCCACACCGACCCACTGAAGCGCAACCCACCCATTCCCCTACATTTACCCCTTTACCTAACACTACGGGCCAATTCACCTGACCCGCACATCTTTGGACTGTGGGAGGAAACCGGAGCACCCGGGGGAAACCCACACAGACACGGGGAGAACGTGCAAACTCCACGCAGTCAGTCGCTCGAGTCAGGGATTGAACCCGAGTCTCTGGCGCTGTGAGGCAACAGTGCTAACCACTGTTCCGCCGTGCCGCCCATCTTTTGAACCAACCCAGTTACTTGCTGCACAGCATGCTGACTTTTATGTTTCATACACAGGAAGACTCCAATCCTTGTGTACTGCTCTTTTATTGGGAGTCCTCTCCATTAAATAACAGCCTGCCTTTGGTTCTCAGTGTCATCCACAAACTCGGATGTTATGTTGCACTCAACTCCCTCTTTCAGGCTGTCAGTATAGTTTGTAAATAACTGATGCCATCGGACTCATACCTGTGGTACTCCAGCAGATACACCTTTATCGTGAAGATTCATTAATCCTGACTCTCCGATTTCGATTAGCGAACCAATTATCACCCCATGTTAATACATTATCCATCATCCTACGACCTTCTGTCATGTGTAAGAACTTTTATTTTGTAATACCTTGTGGAAAATCTCTGGAAAGCCTGGTGTCGACCAGACCCCCTTTATCAATTCTGCTTGTTACATTCTCAGGCATCTCCAGAAATACTTTGCATAATTTTACAGGGCAAAGTATAATTTCCCTTTCACAAAACCACTCGGACCCTGTGTGAAGCTTTTCTAAATATCCATGCTGGCCAAGTTTACCAAATTAAGCTCGTCCCACCTGCTTTCATTTGGTCCATATGCCTCGAAATGTTTCCCATTCATATGTTGTCCAAATGAGTTTTAAATGTTGTACATATACTGGCATCTACCACACTTCCTCTGACAGCTCATTCCATACCCAACCACCCTCTGTGAAAAAAAGTTGCCTCTTCGTTCCTTTTAAATCTTTCCTCTTTCACCTTAAACATGAGCCTTCTATGGCTTTACTCCCCCATGCCGTTGGAAAGATCTTGGCTATTCACCCTATCCATATCTCTCATGATTTTAGAAGTTTTTACAATGTCACCACCCAACCTCCTACACTCCATCTGATACTAATTTCAAGAACAAGAATTTAAAGGTAAGCACTGAAAATTTAAACAATATTAAACATGACAGGTAAACAATACCCAGTCCAAACTTCATATGGCGATTTGTTTTTCTCCATATTACAATACTAAGGCAGCATGAAACGCTTACTAGTGCCAATAAGAAGTCAAACACCTGGATTCCTTTGTCTAAAGGAGGTGATGATCTCGAAAGTGAAAACGTATCTATGGCCAGATCTATATAATGCCACATAGTCAACATTCTCCCTCCTGGCCTCCCTATATCCTTGTGTGGTTGTGTCTTCTTTATCTTGCACTCAATTGAGAGAACCCCTTTCCCCCATTCACACCTTAAATTAAACACATTTTACATCATCCCCTCGTTCACCACTGCTAAAAGCCCGTTTATCTTTGCCACACCCTCTTTTCCCTGTCACCCATCCTCCACCTCTGACAAGGGATTAAAATTCCCAGTTTCCAATTCTTTTCAGTTCTGAAGAAGTGTCACACTGGGCATGAAATGCTAACACTTTTTCTCTGTCTCTGCAGATGCTGACAGACCTGGTGAGTTTCTCCAGAAATGAATCGGCACAGAATAAATTTTCACTAAAACAAATAACTATGGCTACTGGAAATAAAAATACAAAAATTGCTTGAAAAACTGGCAGCTTTGTAAAGGGTCACTGGACCTGAAAGTTCAACTTTGCTTTCATTCCAGAAGATTCTGCAACATTTTCAGTAATTTCTTCAGCAATTTCTGTTTTTGGACAATTTCCAAAGAAGGATGTCAATGATGCTCAAACATCCCGTCCAACCTGTAGCGCCGTACATTGGGGACTGAACGATAATGTTAGGTGTACAAGTTCCTACATTCTAAAACTGCATAAGACTGACATCACTGACACTGCAGAGCTCTTAATCATGTCAGGGACAATAACAGAGGGAAACACATTCATTTCAAACACCGAAGTTGACATTGTGGAAAAGAAAAGATTTAGATTATTACCTTAAATGGATTGAGATAAAGTAACAAATTGGAGGTATGACACCAGAGAGATGCCCTCAGCAGAATGAGAATATGAAAATGGAAGTGTTACCGCATCAGAAACCAGGTTGGGTCACTGAATACAGGGCTGATGCCAACGTCGGAATCACGTGCACCTAAACCTGTTGACAACCCACACGTGACTGGTTGCATTCCAAACAGCAGAAATAACTTCTGATGGAGAAGGGGAAATGATCCCAAGACTAACAGATCGGATCTAAGCTCTGTCGTCCTGCTAAATCCAATCATAAATGTCGATGGATTATTAAACAATTTACTGGAGCAGAGGACGCCATAAATATCCTCATCCTAAATATCGGAACGACTCTAAATCAGTGAAAAGAGTCAAGGATATGGTGTCTGCACTACCCCCAGCCAGAGGGTGTTGACTGGATGATCCAACTCACACTCATCATGATGCCCACAGACTCACAGATGCCAGTCTTCAAGCAATTCGATTTGCTGTATGTGACGTGAAGAAACAGCTGGACACATTAGATATGACAAATGCAATGGGCCCTGAAACCATTCCTGCAATGGGACTGAAGACTTGTGCTGCATAACAAGAAGCATCTCTGGTGAAGCTGTTTCATTCTAGATCCAACTCTGACATCTCCCTGCCAGTGTGGAAAATTACTCAGCTATGTCCAGTCCTCGAAGAGGAGAATAATTGCAATCTGACCAATTACCACCTCGAACTCCCATCACGACAGTCAAATTGGTGGGAATTCTTTTTGAAAGAGCTGTCAAGAAGCACAGAAATAACCTGCTCAGTGTGTTTTCCGATCGGCCCCCAAGTGGAGATAGTGCTGTTGTGGAAATATCATTGGATTACGAATTCAGATCAGGTCAATGCTCTAGCAGCTGGTAGAAGCTTGAAACAATTAATAAAATATCGAGTCCGAAAATCTGGTGTCAGTAATAGTTATCTTGTGTCCAATGTTGATTGTAAACATCGATCTCCTTCCCCAATGTACTTTCAGGAAGTGAATCTCCCTTGCTTTCCTGGTTTGGCCTAAAAGTGACTCCAGACACACAGACATGTGATCACCTCTTCAATGGTCTCTGAATCGGCCAAGTAAGACACTCAATTGTATCAAACTGCTCTGAGGTCTTAAAGGATAAACCCGGAAAGAACACCTGGCACCAGCCTCGTTATCAGAAAAGGGAACGGGAAACACAGTCCGATCGATCCTGCAGCGATCTCCTTCCTAACATCTCAGAGCTTGTGACAACATTTACAGAGCTTTCCCACAGACTGTACACAAACATCGGGAAAGGAGGAGGTCATTCAATACGTTGAGCTTTCGTCATGCTAGTTCAGAGCCGAACATCTCCTCAATGCAGTTTTCCTCATACAATGTTCATATCCCAAAATATGTTTAAACATTGTGAAATATAAAACGAGAACGGATGTCGTGCTTTCAGCCCATCAAGTTTGCTTCTCTATTCGATATACACGCGGTTCTTTGATAACGCTTGTGTATTAAATACGATTTGACTGTTTTCTTTAAAGTGAACTATCATCCCTGCTTCCAATCTGTCTCACACTTTCAGAGTTTGATATATTTCCTCCGGCTGGTGAGGCCAGAAACAAGGCGATAATGGACTTGAAAGTGTGGCTGGGGAACTGGCACAGGAAGCAAGGATGTAAATTCTTGGATCATTGGGGTATGTTTTGTGGTAAGCATAAATTATTCAAGAGAGACGGTTTGCACCTTAATAGGTTGGGGGACCAACTTTTTCGCAGGCAGGTTTGCTATTGCAACACAGCTACATTTAAGCTAAGTAGCTGGGGGGAGGGGACAAACTGGATGTTTGAGAAGGAAATTGAAGGGAAATGTAGAAAAAGGGAAGTCAAGAAAGACAACTGTATCAACGACGCAGAAAACTCAAAAAGGGATCATGCTATAAGCTTGAGTGAAATAGGAGTTTTTGCGAAGGGTGAGGATAGCAACAAATTAAAAATACTATATATGAATGCACGAAGCATTAGAAATAAGATGGATGAGCTTGAGGCTCTTTTGGAAATTGGCAGATACGATATTGTGGGGATAACTGAGACGTGGCTTCAAGTGGACAGGGTCTTGGAAATGAATATTCAAGGCTACACGTGCTATCATAAGGACAGACTGACGGGCAGAGGGGGTGGAGTGACCATGTTGGTAAGAGATGATATCCAGTCCCTTGCCCGGGGGGGACTTAGAATCAGGGGATGTAGAGTTAGTATGGATAGAGTTGAGAAATTCTATGGGTAAAAAGCCCCTCTTGGGAATTATCTACAGGCCCAAACTAGTAGTCTGGATGTCGGATGTAAGTTGAATCAGGATTCTGAAATTGGCCTGTCGCAAAGATGTTGCGACAGTTGTTATGGGGGATTTCAACATGTAGGTAGACTGGGAGAATCAGGATGGTATTGGACCTCAAGAAAGAGACTTTGTGGAGTGCCTCTGAGATGGATTCTTAGAGCAGCTGGTGCTGGAGCCGACCAGGGAGAAGGCAATTCTGGATCTGGTATTGTGCAACGAACCAGAATTGATCAGGTACCTCGAAGTAAAGGAGCCATAGGAAGTAGTGACCATAATACAATAAGTTTCAATCTGCAATTTCAAAGGGAGAGGGTACAATTGGAAGTGACAATATTTCAGTTGAATAAAGGGAACTATGGAGCTATGAGGGAGGAGCTTGCCAAAGTTCAATTGTGCAATACCTTAGCAGGGATGACAGTGGAGTATCAATGGCGGATATTTCTGTGTATAATGCAGAAGATGCAAGATGAGTTCATTCCAAAAAGGAAGAAAGCTCCTATGAGGAGGCATGGGTGGCTGTGGCTGACGAGGGAAGTTAAGAAACATATTAAGTTAAAATAGAAAAAGTATAACGTAGCAAAGATAAGTGGGAAAACGGAGGAGTGGGAAGCTTTTAAAGAACAACAGAGGATTACTAAGAAGGAAATACACAGAATAAAAAAGAGGTATGAAGGTAACCTGGCCAAAGATATAAATGAGTGTAGAAAAAGCTATTTTACGTATGTGAAAGGCAAAAAAAAAAATGGTTAAGACTAAAATTGGGCCCTTGAAGATAGAAAGAGGGGAGCATATTACAGGGAACAAAGAAATGGCAGAATTAAATTTGTACTTCAGATCTCTGTTCACTGGGGAAGACACAAGCAAACTCCCTGAGGTAACAGTGGCTGAAGGACCTGAACTTAAGGGAATTTATATTTGCCAGGAATTGGTGTTGGAGTGACTGTTAGGTCTGAAGGTTGATCAGTCCCCAGGGCCTTATGGTCTACATCCCAGGGTACTGAAGGAGGCGGCTCGAGAAATCGTGGATGTGTTGGTAATTATTTTCCAGAATTTCATAGATTCGGGATCAGTTCCTGCGGATTGGAGGGTGGCTAATGTTGTACCACGTTTTAAGAAAAGTGGGAGAGAAAAAACAGGAAATTAAAGACCAGTTAGTCTGACCGCAGTAGTGGGAAAGATGCTGGAGTCAATTATAAAGGACGAAATTACGACACATCTGGAGAGTAGTAACAGGATAGGTCAGAGACAGCATGGATTTATGAAGGGGAAATCTAATTTTCTGGAATTTTTTGAGGATGTAACTCTGAAGATGGACGAGGGACATCCAGTAGATGTATTGTACCTGGACTTTCAGAAAGCTTTTGAAAAGTCCCACATAGGCGGTTAGTCAGCAAAATTAGTGCACATGGTATTGGGGGGCAAAGTACTAACTTGGATTGAAAGCTGGTTGGCTGAAAGGAAACAAAGTGTCGTGCTAAACGGCTCCATTTCGGAATGGCAGGCAGTGACCAGTGGGGCGTCGCAGGGATCAGTGCTGGGACCGCAGCTTTTTACAATATATATTAATGATATAGAAGATGGTATGAGTAATAACATTAGCAAATTTGCTGATGACACTAAGCTGGGTGGCAGGGTGATATGTGAGGAGGATATTAGGAGATTACAGGGTGACCTGGACAAGTTAGGTTGGTGGTCAGATGCATGGCAGATGCCGTTCAATGTGGAAAAATGTATGGTTATCCACTTCGGTGGCAAGAACAGGAAGGCAGATTACTACCTAAATGGAATCAATTGAGGTAAAGGGGCAGTACAGAGAGATCTGGGTGTTCCTGCACACCAGTCAATGAAGGCAAGCATGCAGGTACAGCAGGTAGTGAAGAAAGCTAATAGCATGGTGGCCTCCATAACAAGAGGGATTGGGTATAGAAGCAAAGAGGTTCTTCTGCAGCTGTACAGGGTCCTTGTGAGACCACACCTGGAGTATTGTGTGCAGTTCTGGTCTCCAAATATGAGCAAAGACATTCTGGTTATTGAGGGAGTGCAGCGTAGGTTCACGAGGTCAATTCCTGGAATGGCCGGACTACCTTGTGCGGAAAGACTAGAGCGACTGGGCTTGTATACCCTTGAGTTTAGAAGACTGAGAGGGGATCTGATTGAGACATATAAGATTATTTATAAAAGGATTGGAGACTCTGGAGGCAGGAAACATGTTTCCGATGATGGGTGAGTGCCGAACCACAGGACACAGCTTAAAAATACCAGGTAGACCATTTAGGACAGAGATGAGGAGAAACTTCTTCACCCAGAGAGTGGTGACTGTGTGGAATTCTCTACCCCCGAGGGAGGCCCAGTCTCTGGATTCATTTAAGAAAGAGTTGGATAGAGCTTTCAAGGATAGTGGAATCAAGGGTTATGGAGATAAGGCAGGAATAAGATACTGATTAAGGATGATCGGCCATGATCATAATGAATGGTGGTGCAGGCTCGAAAGGCAGAATGGCCTACTCCTGCTCCTATTGTCTGTTGTCTATTGTCTCATGATATCTCCACTCATTTTCCTAAACCCCATAAAATACAGGCCCAGTCACCCCAAATCGCTGGTCCCTCAACAAGTCTGTCAACCCAGAGATTAGTTTGGTCATCCTCCACTGCTCTCCCTCAATGTCCTTTACTAGGCAAGGAGACCAAAACTGCGAACAATATTGCACAATGTTCGAGATGGGGCCCCACTAAGGCTCTATAAAGCAGTAAATCACCCTTACTCCTGTATTCAAATCTCCCTGAAATGAAGGTGAATACACCATTTATCTGCCTACCTGCTTTCTGCTCCTACAATATTACTTTCACTGACTGGTGCACAGGGACATACAGATCGTTTTCAATGTTACAGCTCCCCACTTGTTGGGTATATATACACTGGTCTGCGTGCCAATGCTATTCCTAGTATTGACTTCTGGCTTCAGAACTCACTGCCTTACATGGACTCGGAGGGCTGCGCAGAAATAAAATAAAAATGCAGCTTAAGTACATTTATAGTGCAACATTTGTCAACCACTCCCTTTGCAAATGATTGGATGCCATTCTATTGTTCCCATCAAAGTGTACAGCATCTCATCTCTCCGATTGCTCTCCATCTACCACGTATTTGCCCAGTCTCTCCACATATCTCCATCACATTGGAATCTTTTTTACATCCTCCTCATCCACTCACAAGCTGACATCGTTTAGTAATGTCAGCAGACTGGGGAATATAGCATATGAGCCCCTCAACCAAAGATATGATGTGTATTGGGAATAGGTGATGTCAAATCTTGATATATCCGAGTTATATACTCGACGTGTTCCATTAAAAAAAAACATGGTTCTATTCTTACTCGTTCTTTCCTGCCAGCTCTCCCATTCTAAAACCATGACCATATATTACCCCAGTCCCACAGGATTCGAATTTGCACAATAGGCTTGGGCCTTTATCAAAACTCTTTCTGAGATTTCAATCGTATTGCATTGATACCTTCTCATAATTTTGTTAAAAGCCACTTTCTCAAATATGATTCCCATTTCATAAATCTCTGTTGACTTTGTCTATGCCCATTAATTTCACTCCAATATTTTTCTCTAAAACTGTTTAGTTGCTAATTTAGTTGCTATTCCCTTTTTCTCACCAGCCTAAAGTTCTCTAGTATTTCTAGGAAGATTTTTTATTGTTTTTTTATCTTCTGTGAAGGCCTAACTGAAGTATTTGCTCCATTGATCTGCTATTTCCCTGTCCTCAATTTCTGGTATCAGACTTTAAGAAAGCTGCACCTTTTTCTGTTAATTTTGCCATTGACATATTTTCAGAAGATATTACAAGTTCCCTCTTACATACTTTGGTAAGATATTCTTCAGAAACCCATAAATTCTTATCTTAAGCTACTCAATGATTGACCTCCCACATCCATACAATAACAGAAGCATAGTCTCTGTTCCATCAGAAATACAACACGACCGACATTCGGCCCACTTTCCGACACAAGCTTTTAGATGTGAATCTTATGGCATTTCAACTGAACAACCATGTATTTTCTAAAGATTTTGAGGTTACCATGACAGCTCCTCTCTCAAGCAGTGCATTCCAGACTCCACAAACTCTGTGTGAAAAACAGTCCTCAAATCCTCACTAAACTTCAAACTCTTCACTTTAAAAATGTGGCCCTTTGACTGAAAGGAACAGCTGCTGTCTATCCACCCTGAATCTTATCCTTCTGATTCACATCCCCCGCAGCCTTTTCTGCTCCAAAGTAAACAACCTGAGCTTATCCAGCCTCTCTCCATAGCTGATATACTCCATCCCAGGGAACATCCTGGTGAATCTCCTCTGCACTCCCTCCAGTACAATCACATCCTTCCTGTAATGTGGCCCCCATAACTACACACAGTTTTCCATCTTGGCCTAACCAAAGTTCCACATAGCTCTTATAATCTATGCTTCGATGAAGAAAGGCTGTGTTTACGCACCCCTATGCGTTCCCAAGTTGTGCAATAACCTGTCCAGTCGCATTCAGGGATGTGTGGAGAAGCACCCTCTGAGCTTCCTAGTGTGCTTTCATTCATTTAGTCCTCCCCTGTCTGGTTCCTTCTTGCAAAGTGCATCGCTTCATATTTATCAGAGTTATATTCCATCTGCCATTGATCCACCCATCTGACCATTTTCCCTGTATTGATGTGACCATCTGACCATTCCATCTGTATCTTCCTGAAACATAAGGCCTTCCTCCTCACTGTCAACCATCCGACCAATCTTCATATCAATAACAAACTTACTTATGACACTCCCCACCCCTTGTCCATATTCACAGCTGCATCCTTTATGATAAGGTGTAAAATCAGAAAACATCAGCTTATAGTCCAACAGGTTTATTTGGAGGCACGAGCGTTCAAAGTGCTGCATCTTTATCAGGTGATGGTGCGCTTTGAAGAAACACTTCGAAAGCTCGTGCCACTGAATAAACCTTTTGGAGTATAACCTGGTGTTATGCAATTTTTAGCTTTGTCCACCCCCGTCCAACACCAACACCTCTGAATCAAAAATAATAAGAGACACAGCAGTGATCCCTGTGGTAAACCATGGGACACTAGCCTCCAATCACACAAACAGCCTTGTACCACTATCCTCTGTCTCCTACCACTAAAGTTGATTTGGATGCAACTTGGCAAGTCATTAATGAGTCTTATCTGTTCCCTGGTTATTCTGTTCTGCTGGAGACACTTGTAGAATATCAGGACATTCTCCCTAATCTTGCCAGCCAGTAGGTTTCCATGCCCCTGTGTTAGTTAGTCTCCTCCAAGTGATGAATTTCTTCCTTATTGCAGTCTTAACTGGTCTGTCCCAGAACCTGCCATTATTTGCCTTGAATGTGGAATAGACAGCGAGGGAAGCGTTCATGTTAATTTTCAACTTGTCATATGTTTTGTGAATTTTCTAAATTTCACTGTGAAATTCTTTGAAACTCTAGCGAACACAGGCCGAGTTTCCTCATCAGGCAATCTCACCATCTGAGGGATTAATCTGGAGAATGTCCATTGCACTTCCTCTGTGGTTAGTATATCCTTTCTGAGATTCGGTCACCAAAACTGTACACAATACTCCAGGTACAGTCCCACCAACACGCTGTGAAACTGCTTCAACATGTCTTTGTATCGATGTTCGGACTCTCTTATATGAAGGCGAAACAAACTTTAACTTTCCACTTACATATATTCCTCCAAATACCCTTCACATTCATTGCATTTGCAACCTCAATTTTTTGAGTTCTTATAGAAACCCTTCGGAAAATCCAATCTATGCACTTCTACTGATTCCCCATTATCTATTATGTAAGGAACAACTTCGAACAATTCCGAAGTTTATCAAGTATGATTTCTCTATCAGAAATGCATGCTGATTCTCTCCATTGTTGCTGTTAATTTCTAAATAGCAAAAATGCCATCCTGTGTAATAGATTCCAACAGTTTCCCTACAAATGTCAAGTTAACTGGTCTGCAGTTAGCCACACTATGTCTTTTTCCCTTTGTTGCTGTTGGGATCCCTTCCATTCGTCGGTCGTTCTTGGATCACGTTTATCCACAACAGTTTCCGGTCTCTGCAGAATGTACAGGAAAATAAAACACAGTCATCGACAGTGCAATTAGTACTTCTATTGGTGGTTTATTTCCGACATCTTGATAGGACGTACATCTGTTTCGTCAGACTTAGCAATGCTCAATCCAGCTCCATGTTCAAGTACTACCTTGTTTCTGATATGAATTGACTTTATGTCTTTAGCTCCAGAAGTCCGATATGATCACTTGGTATTACTGGGGGATTTTCTGGCTCTTCCTCCATGAAGACAGATGCAAAGTAACTGGTTATTTCTCGGTCATTTCCCTGTTCTGCACAATGACCTCTCCCGATTACAAATTTCCACATTTGACCCTGCTTTTATTTTGTTTCCTTTGAAATATAGATCGCAGATTGATGCAGTCTTTGTGTTCCTGTTTGTTAACATGTACGTTCTCTTTTTGATTTCCTTTACAGTTTCACGGCCTTTATTTTTTGAATCGTTAATGTCTGAGAATTCTCGGGTTTTCACAATAGCTGGAATTGTTTTGAAGTCACTTCCTCTGATTAACATATTTTCTAATTTGTGATATTAACCATCATTGAGTCACTTGCTCACTCTTTGGTGTTTGTACCTGGCATAAATAGATGTATGTTGCAGACTTTACAGTATTTCTAAAAACTCCTGGTCCTGACCAGTTATATTCAGGAACACAGCAGGAGGATAAGAGGATAGAGAAGAAAATGCAGGAGCACTACTTTGCTCTTCTCTATCATCGCTGGCCAACGAGTGAGGTCCCAGACGACTGGAGCATAGCGAATGCTGAGCCTGTGTTCAAGAAATGCTACAAAGATAAGCCTGGGAACTAAAGACCAGTAATTCTAAAATCTAGTTGGTAGGTTACTTTAGAAGATTCGGAGAGATTGGATATACATACATTTGGAAAGACAGGGTGTGGTTCGGACTAAGATTAGAATGGTGCTGGAAAAGCAGAGCAGGTCAGGCAGCATCCGAGGAGCAGGAAAATCGATGTTTCGGGCAAAAGCCCTTCATGAAATTCAGCACGGGAGTTTGTGCAAGGGAGATCATGACTCACAATTTTGTTGGAGTTCTTTGATAAAGTAACCAGCAATGTTGAGGAGGTCCGGGTGGTATACCGAGTCTGGATGGATTCCAGTAAGGCCTTCAATAAGGTTCCACATGGTACGCCGCTCTGGAAGGTTAGGTCGCATGGAATTGAGGGGGAACTGGCAAATTAGGGACAAAATTGCCTTGATGGTAGGAAGCAGAGAATAATACTGGAAACATGCTGGTCAGACTGGAATAGTGGAATGCCTCAGAGGTTGGTACTGGCACCACTACATATTACATATATCTGTGATTTACATGAGAATGTACAGGCATGATTTGTAAGTTTGAAGTCGGCACTAAAACAGGCGGCATCACGGAGAGTGAGGAAGGTTATCAGAAATTTCAGAAATTACAGCAGGATCTTGATCAGCTGGAGAAGTGGGCTGAGAAATAACAAATGGATTTTAATATAGATCAGTATAAGTTCTTGCATTTTAGAAAGTCAAATCAAGGTTGGAGTTTCATGGTGAATGGTTGGGTCCTAAGTGGAACAGAGGGAGCTTGGAATTCAGGTGAATGGTTCTCTGAAAGTTGATTCAGAGGTAGGCAGGGGAGTGAGGAAAGCTTTTGGCACACTGGCCTTAATTGGTTTATATCATTGAGTATCGAAATTAGGGAGTTATGTTGCCGTTATACAGGATGCTGGTGAGGCCATATTGGTAACGTTATGTTCAGTTTTGTTCACCTTGCTAGAGGAAGGATATTATTAAACTGGAAAGAGTGCAGAAAGAAAACTTGCAAGGATGTTGCCAAGATCACAATGGTCTGAGGTTTAGAAAGAGGTTGGACAAGCTAGGACTTTTTACTTTTGTGTGCATGAAGATGATGAGGATCATATTGTAGTTTATAAGATCATGTCAGGCATGGATAGAGTGAATGCACAGTCTTTTTTCCCAGGGTTGGGCAATCACAGACTAGAGAGCATCAGTTTAAGGTCAGAGGCGACACAACAAAAGGGAATCTGAGGAACAACTTTTTAACTCAGGGGCTGTTATGCATATGGAATGAGAAGTGGTTGAGGCAGATACATTGACAATATTTTAAAGGCATTTGAACAAATACATGGATCGTAAAAGATTAGAAAGGTACGGGACAATGGCAGGGAAATAGGTTTAGCGTGGATGGGCATTTCGGTTGAAATGGAACAGTTTGGGCTGAAGGGCCTGTCTCCGTGAGGTCGGATTCTATGACTCTAACAACCATTGCTTGTCTCCCACTGAATGTTATATTGTACTTTCCAAATTCACTGTAGATATATTGAACTCTAGCCTCCAATCTTCAATGATGTTTGACTGGACTATTCAAGCATTCTATATTGTATGCAGACACCTTGTAAACTGTACCTTATAAATGCCATTATTCCTTAAAGACTGCTTCAGACCAAAGTTAATAATTCGTCCTTCTGACCACACAACATCAAATCCGAAATAACCTGCTCTCCAGTTTGCTTCGCAACATACTCTTCAACCCACCTCATATAAACTTCCAGAACTTATTTTTCACAGCTTCAGCAGTCACTTAGTTAACGTAGTTTAGATACAACTTGTGACCATTCAATAAGACTTGCGGTATCCACAATACTTGCCTTTCTAATTTCCAGAACATATGATGCTCAGATTTTCTGCTACCGTTTGGTTTCGATAAATAATACACGAATATTTGCTTCTCCTTGCTATCTGTAAATTCTACCTCAACTGATACTGCGGAACCTGAGGGACATGTCTGTGTCGTTATTAGTGATAGACCTGGACAAAACATTCAGGGAGGCTCACTTCGACGCTGAGATGATCTGAAGGAATGTCCCACAATACTCGACAAGCAACAATATCCTTCTCGCTCTGTTAGGATAAGAGTTACCATATACTCTCTGCTCCCTCACAGTCACTGTATATGTGTTGTAGCACCTAACCCCGAACAAGGTTCACGCTCTGTCTCCAAATAAGGCTCAGGTACTACGACTCTCACTATTGAATTCAGCAACTAATAACACTATATGGATTCAAAACTGTCGACTGACTCATTCCAGACACCTCACAACTTTCCCCACCTACACCAGCACAAACAGCAAGGTCACCCATTCACACTCTCCCTCCATTCCTTTCTTCCATTCCAGGAGAAACCGCCTGGAATAGTTCATAAAGGGCCAAGCCGGGTCGTGGAGTGCCCGATATCCGTTCCCTCACTCCCCTCCCCCCGTCATGTGGGAAGGACTCTTAAAGAGCTGGAGAGGACCAGGACGCCTCGTGTGGAGAATCTGAAACATCCACGTCCAACTGACAATGTTAAGGAGCAATGTTCAGTGAAAGACAATTCTCAGTTTAAACCCACTGGCAGTTCCAACAATAGTTCTTTCACTTCCAAAAAAAAACACAGATACCTCACTGTACAGAGACGCAGACACAGAAAAACACAGACGAAACACACAATACTTACAAGGATATAGATATACATACACTTATAAACACACAAATACATATACAGTCACATACAAATCGACATAAATATAGATAGAAACACAGGCTGAAACACAGACAGACAGATGTAGACACGCAAACACGCAGATTACAAGCATTTGGACACACACACGCACACACACACATGCAGACACACACAAACAGAGGCACAGACACACATATACACGCACAAACACTTACATACAGATACACAGAGGCACAGACACTAGTGTCATTAAGACACAAATCGATGCGTTTTGATTTGTAAGGGGATCAAAGATACTAGGGAGAAGGCAGACGAATGAGGTCGAGGTACATATAAGAAATTATTGTCCGGAATTTCCGACTCGATAGGCTGAATGGCCTCAATCTGATCATTTCCTTAATGCTCCTGAGGTCTTCTGCTATCAGGCATTCTCTTCCTGAGACAGCAGCAGAGGCTGGGTACTATACATATTTGATTGGAAAGGGACAGATGGAACGTGGGATAGGTTTGGAGTCCGGAATGGATTATGTTCCTAATTATTCCAAATTATTCTGTTCTTATGTCTGAAAGGAGGTGGTGATTTGTTGTTCAGTTAACACAGTTTTAGAATAACAGTCCCACAATGAAATAAGAATATCCTTTTCACTTTAGTGTTGTGCCACCTGTGGTGTCCTCATCCTCAGGGAGCAGTGAAGACTCAGTTATTGAAGATATTCAAGGCTGAGCTCGACTGATCTTTACTGGACAGAAGTGTCAGTGCTTATTGGGAACAGACAGGAAATGGATGATCAGACACACTCGGATCAGCCATGAAGATTCTGAATGGTGCAGCCGAATGGGCAACTTCTGCCCATTCCATGTGTTGTTCCCTCAATCCACTCCTCCAGGCTCTTGCAGAGATATACTGTTGTCCCTACCCCATGTGTTGTTCACTCAATCCAATAGGGTTGGGGACCACTCCATTCAGTCAGACAGGATCATTACAATGACATAGGAGGAGACCATTCTGCCCTTCTAAGGAATTACACAGGAGCATAGAATGAAGTAATTCAGCTTGTTCAGTACACTACACAGTGCAGGAGGAGGCCATTCAACCCACCTGAGCCGCTACACAGGAAAAGGGAAGCTGTCGCTAACAGGAAATAGAGAGTAGAGGTAAATGTTTATTTTCAGGCTGTAACTGATGGAGTGCCTCAGAGATCACTGTGGGGTCATCAGTGATCAATAATCTGTATCAAAGATCTGGAGGAAGGGGAGCGAGTGGCTTGGAGCTCAATTAGCTCATATCCCAAGATGGTCATTCAACGTGTCGTCAAATGGAGGTAGTGAGTCTGCAATGTGATACAGACAGGGAAGGTTAGTGAGCAAACCTTCAGCAGAAATAACATAAGGTAAGTTGTCTATTTTGGCGTGAAAGATTAAACAATGGTAAAAAAAATAAATGAAGAGAGATTGCCGAACTCTGTGATACAGGAGGTTTCCAGGTTCTTGCGACATGAATCATATGAAGTCAGTCTGCAGATGCAGCAAGTGATTTGGAAGGTAAGTGGAATGATGCTGTTTTTGGCAAAAGGTATCAGGTTTAATCGCAGGAATGTTTTACTGCATCGGTACAAGGGCATTGCTGAGACCACACCTGATGCACTGTGTGCAGGATTGATCCCCTCAACTAAAATAAAAAGGTATAATTATTTTCGAAGATTTTCAAAGAGGTTTCCCTTTCCTCATTCCTGGAATGCCGGCCTTTTGTTATCGGGGATTATCAGTTTCGATCTTAGCTGAGAAATAGTATTGAACCATCCATGACTTTCTGAAGAGTGTATCAACTGGATGCATATTATCTCCTGTCAGGGAGACTAAAGCTAGAGAAAAAACTTTAAGAAGAAGATGCATTTATATTAACACACATACTATGAAGGCACATACCAATATTTACAAATTACACAGACACATGTAAGCATGTCATCAAATTATAAAGAAGGGACATTTTTTTGCGAGTGGAAGGAATTGTGTACAACAAGAGCAATGACGCACCTGCATATAATCCATAATCAGGTTTTCCAGAGAATGGTCCAGTTGGGTGTTCCGTTGACAAAATTGTATGTTCCAACACAGAGAGGGAGAAAAATGTTCCCTGACTGAAAAGGAGCAGCCGATTGATCCCTCTCTCTTACTTTGTTCCGCCAGATAGCAAAGTGTGAGACCATAAAATCCTTGTGTCATCTTTACTACTTGTGAAGGATTTCTGGTAAGGACTCATTGGAATCTATCCACTGCCTGAAACGAAGGGAATTCTGCCAAATCCCACTGTTCCAGAAAGAAATCCCACTACCAGTAGGTTGTGTGAGCAGAATAACTTCAAAGACAGAATAACATTTGGGGCACTCTATCATTTTGCCATTTGTTATGAGTTCAACTTCCTGTGCCTCACATTTTTCCAGAAAATGGTCTAGTCTAAGACCTAAATCATTGGCCACCTCATTAAACTGGCTGCATTTAAGATGGGTGTAACCAATGGAGGAGTGGGACTGGAAAAGGACATCGTGACACTCCAACATTGGTTGGAACACAAATGAGAAATAATCAAAGGGATGTTCAAGTAGAAATTCCCTTCCCCAGAGGATTGTGGTTTCTGGATGTTTGCATTTATTCAAAGTTGTTTTTCGTATGTGTAAAATGGTATACAGACAGAAACGTGCTGCTGAGACCAAAAGCACACAGAGCGGTGACAAAGTATCTAATGGCCCACTCCTGCTGCTCAGTCCTGTGTTGCTATGTTCTATTCAATCCCCCGCATCTCTTGCAAGGAGCAGATGGAGGCCACTTGCTCCAAATACCTGGTCAACAGTAACACAGGATATCATTCAGTCCCTCAGGACTGTCACACATGGTTTGGTGTCCGTTGAAAATGTTATTTGGTTCGAAAGACACCTCTGGTCTCTTTACAGAGTGTTTCCTCTCGGCAACTTGTGGTTCATTCGTTGGTGATATTATAGACCCAGATTCACCTTGAGTACAGTCCCCATACCTCAACAAGAGATGACTCACAAAATACTTTACTCTCTCTGATTACAATGTTCAATAAAAGAACATTCAGGAAAATTACAGCCATTAACTTTGCAATTGCTGAATATGAGGACAAAAGAAACAGAATCAGGTAATTCGGATGATCAAGCCATTGCATAACATCATGGCTGATCTACTGTTGTCATTAACTCCTCTTTAATGCCCAATTCTTCACCCCTTAGCTCTCTGACAGGTCAAAAATCCATCTAACTCCTCTTTAATTGCTTTCAGTGATATAGCTCCCCTCGGTCTCCAGCCCAGATCATTCCTGACAGTGATTACCCTCTGTGAGTGGAAAACACTCTCTACACATACACCGTCACCTATTGATATGAACAAGAGGTGACAACAGGGGCTCGGGAAAGAGTGAATGGCCTTGATATCAAGGCGGTATTTGACTGAGGATGGCATCGGGACCACCTACGTATTTGAGCTGAATGTGCATCAGGTGTAACCTTCCCATTGGACGGGATGTTTCCGAACACAAATAAAGAGGTTTAGGGTCAGTCACCAACAATCCTCTCAGTCCCAGGACATCTCTGCAGGAGATCCTCACGTTAGTCTCCTCAGCACAAGCATCGTCAGCTGCTCCATCAATGTCTTTTCCCATCATAAGATTGGAAGTGGGTATGATGACTGAAGATCACACAATGTTCAGAACATTTTATCCCCCATCAGCTCCTGAACCATTCTGTGTCCATGTGCAGCAAGACCCAGACAGCATTCTGGTTTGTGTTGTTAAAGTGTCGGTAACATTTATGTAACAGCACGGCCAGACACTGCACATTGTCACAGTTAAAGGAGGAGCTCATTCAGCATCTCAAGCTGGTTAGACACAGGTATGAACTAACGTTCAGGAACAGGAAGAGTGACAGCACATTCAATACTCCTGCCTGTTACACAGGAAGAAGCGTTTTCTGTTCAGTGCATTGAACTCTTAAATAGGAGCAGGCAGAACCCAATCAGACATTTAATCCTGTTCCATGAGACCAGGAGGAGGCTATTCATCCCCACGAGACAGTTATACAGGAACAAGAGGGGGTCATTGATATTCCAATATGACAAACCAATGAAACCGAGACTGCACGGATAGAGGACTTCATCATGTTATTCATGGTTCAATTGTTTGTAGAACATGTGCTGCTTTGACATGGTTTGCTGGTAATGAGGAGGGAAGCCAAATGATTTGTGTCAAGTCTCAAGGAGGTATTTTCCATCTCCGAGAAGACACACCCATGTTCTCCATGGAGGTCAGAATCTGGTGGGAATAGTTAACTGTTTTAGCATGAGGGTATTGTGGCTGCTGTAGAGATTGCGGATAATGAGACTTTCAGTGCAAGACTACACAGGAAATGAACTGTATTAATGTGGAGAGAGTTTATTCAAATACTGGCCCTCTGTCTCTCTCATGCGACATGGGGATTGGTTGTGGATTGAGGGGAATATTCTCAGAGGCTCTTAAACGATCGACAATAATGCAACCCGAGTAAAAAATAAGCCATGGAATTTTTCACCGTATCAGTGTCTATTTAGCACATCGTGAGTGACTGTCCCTCCCCCTCAAGTTTCAATGCAATCGCCTCTAATTCTCTCACAACGCCAGAGATTCATCTTCACTGTCTCCTCATGTAACCAACATCCCAGGAATTAGTCTGGTGAAACTCCATTGCACTCTCTCTGTGGCAAGGCGATCATTCCTTTTCAAGGAAAGAAAGTCTGTCCACAATATCCCAACAGCAACAGCAACACTCTCAGCGATGATCACAACAACTCTTTTTCCTCTTAGACATCTCCGTTTCTTTCCTGTGGCGGAAAAAATACTTTCATTCTCTCTACACTGCCGGAAAGAGTTAACACTTTTATAATGAAGGTATTGTTGCTGCTGTCAGGATTATGGATAACATGACGTTCATGGCAGGATCACGAACCAGTTGAACTGTATTAATGTTGGGAAAGTTTATTCAAAAGCCTGAACCTCTCTCTTTCTCTTTCTCTCTCTCTGTCTCTCCTCTCTGCTCTCTTTCTCTCTCTGTCTCAGTTGAAATAGGGACTGGGTGGTTGGGTGGAACGTTCTTAGAGGCTCTTAAACTATCGAGAAGCATGCAATCTGAGTGGGACAAAAAGCCATGAAACTTATCACCGTATCAGTGTCTGTTTAGAACATCATGAGTGACTGTCCAGCCTCCTTAAGGTTTAATGCAATAACGTCTTATTCACTCACTGAGCTTCACTCACTGCTCATGGTGACATCATCCCAGCGATTAATCTGGTGAAACTTGAGAGAAAGGCTATCCACAGTACCCCAAATACTGCCTCAGGGATTGTCAAAAACATATTTTCTCTCACTTAGACATCGCCATTTCTTTCCTGTCCCACAAAAAGCCATTCCTTCTCTGTGCACTATGACTAACATGGAATTTATAGGTCCCTTACATCTGTACGTCAGCATCAATAAAGCTAGCACCAGCGATACCTATGGAGATGTGCATCACTCTCGGGGAGAATTTCAATGAGATTGAACCTAAAATAGGGGATGATCACGGACCTGAATGGAAATGGGATGTAGCAATACAGAAAACAGGCAGAGAAAGGGAGCAATCTCTACCTGTGTTCTTTTCTCACAGGATGTATGAAGCCCTGGTCAGGGCAGCATGTTATGCAGATCTTGAACTGAGTGGCTGATTCAGCTGTTCCACAGTATCGTAAAAAGTAAAACGCATATCTATGGGTTTGTAGTGTTACAACACAGGATAAATCTTCCTGCTTAATTAAAACCAGCAACAGAGAAAAGATTTATCCCATGCAGTAATCTGGGATAATTCTAGAGTCCAAATCTATTTTAACTAAAAATTAACAACTTTATTTCTTAAAGTATAGCAGAGAATAATAAACGAACGACTATTTCCAACTTCTTCCTCTAACCTGTCATTTACATTCCCCCTCCACAATACTAGTCTGATAAGACACCTAATTAAGATTTACAAAACAAAACTTCTTATCTCAAAACTAGGAAACTTTCGGTTCTTCTCCATATCTCTGTCTTCTTTTCTTCTTGGGGACTCTGCTTCACCAGTTAATAATCAATAAATGTACCTATAGGAGAGCTATTTTTAAGGCTGTCTTTGGATGCTGGTAGCTTGGAAGTTCTCGTCTCAACTGTTCAATTTTCCATGGTCTTGTACTGCCAACCTATTGGATTGTTCATTGGCGGTTAAGATTGGCAATATAAGAAATTGAAACTTGGTAGGTGGGAATTTTGTGTTATAATTTAAAATGTTTTGCTGAATTTGTTTTCATGCAATGAGCTAATCGGGTTGTTTGAACAAATGTTACATTATATCTATTTTTCAGAACTCTTGGTGCTGACAGGTAGTTAGTGTTGGTTTTTAATTCTCTCAAAGGTACAGTACACCAACGTGTTCATCACAGAAGTCACATGGAAACCTGACGATGGAAAAATGACATATTGACTTCCCTAAAGGACTTGAGGCAAGTAGATTGGTTTTTATAACAAATGATAATGGTTGTTTTTAAACTCCACAATTTCCTTCAGGAGATATCATCAGACCAATATTCTGTGGCTCTAGATTATGAGCAAGTGCCTTGACCACCATAAACTGTCTTCCCTTATGTGCAGAAAACAAGTTAAACATTCTGAACAGCAATTATTTAGTGACGGATGTGTGGTCACAAAAAACGTGAAACTGTTGCATCTGGATTGAACAAAGGCACAAACGGTTTATTCAGATATCGCACTGAGACTGAGGACAAGACTGGGATATCATGATGGTGATATTGGACAGGATTGGTGAGTGGGGAGGACATGGAGATGTAAATCTCTGAAGGACAAAATGGATTATGGAGTTTCAGAAGAGTCTGGTTCCTTCTCGCATATCAGTAATTTATAAATCGTGGTTTGTTTGTTATAGTTTATAAGGAAATGAATTTTGCATTGGAACTGAAGATATTGACTTGCACTTTCCAAAATGTATATATCATGCGCAGAAATTCAGTTCAACCCGGTTTAGTAGACAAATATAATGACTTACCAGGAACACCGACTATTGTGAGGATGGGATAGGAACCACCTCGAATAATCCAAAGGATATCCTGGTTCCAATATGCTAATGATATCCAAGACTGAGAAAGCCAGTAAAGACTCAAGGATAAACTCCTATCCATTGATGGAGCATTTCACTCTAATGTTCTCAGATTCTGATCCATTGTTGGAACATTCCAATCCATGGTCCTCAGATTATGAACAATTATTGTAACACTCCTGCCTAATGTTTCAGATTCTGATCTCTCCTCGCCCTCTCTCTCGAGCTGCTGATCCCTGTTAGTGCTGTTAGTGATGTTCCTACTCAAACTATGGGATAACACATTGAATAGAGTCCATTATCTCTCAACGATGGAAACTCTCCAATGTGATAATTAGGATCCATGGAGGTGGGCATTAATTTCAGTCACTGAACAAATAGCTTCATTTCAGCCCTTTGAGTTCAAAATTTAAAAAGTTAAAATTAAAAAAAATGTTTAGAAATTACTCATTTAGCTTAGGATATATTGGGGGTGGCTGAGGGAAGGAATATTGGAGATGGCAGATTGATTGCGTGTATTCATTCAATCTGCCTTGGATATAGGAGTAATGTCAAAGGATTGTCAGGATAAACATGTTTCTCCGTTTATAAATGGAAACATACAGTCTGTAACTACTGATCAGTGATTATAATGTCAGTAAAATACGAAGACAACTTTTCTAGTCCATAATCTGACAGGCAAATGTGCCTACGACAACATGAGTTATAACAGACAAATGGCATGGATATGTTAACAGAGAATATGATTTGACACACAATTCAAATGGTTAGTCGAGGATCAGAGAGGGCAGGTGAATGTCATGCTGTTAATGTTGTCGATATCAATCAACTGTGATTAATTACCATGCACTAGTTTTCAATTTGAGTGTGATTATGATATTGGGGACATGGTTGCAGAGACTGGAGGGAGGGAACATGATATTTCCTAGTCAGCAGTATTGGGATGTTACTCTTTATAAAGCATAAGAAGATCAAATTCCAGGATACATCTCCAATGAGGAATGAGGAGAGCCAATATTAACCATACAACCAAAAGACAATGGAGCAGAAATTTGGCCTTTCAGCCCATTGAGCCTGCTCCACCATTTAATGATGGCTGTTAAGCTTTTCAACCCCAATCTTCCACTTTCTATTTGTAACCTTTCATCCCCTTTACAATCAAGAACCTATCTGTCTTAAATATGCCCAATTAACTGGCCTCGACAGCCTTCTGTAGCAGTGCATTCCCTAGATTCACCACTCTCTGGCTGAAGAGATTCGTCGTTATCTGTGTTTGAAAAGGTCTTCTCTTTACTCTGTCCCATCGGGTCCTAGTCTCCCCTCCATTGGAAAATATCTTCCCAAAATCCACCCTGTCCAGGTCATTCAATATTCTGTAAGTTTCAAGTAGACCTCCTGACATCCTTCTGAACTCTATCAAATATAGACCCAGAGCCCTCAGATGTTGTTCATATGTTAAGCTTTTCATTCCTGGGACCACTGTCGTGAATATCATCGGAAAATGTTCCAGATCCAGCACAATAATCCAAATGTAGTCTGACCAAAATCTTATAGAGCCTCAGAAATACATTCCTGCATTTCTATTCAAGCCCTCTTGAAATAAATGGAGTCATTTTATTTGCCTTCCCAACTGCTGACAACCTGCAGGTTTTGCCTTTCAAGATCCTTGGACTAGAACCCTCCCACTGCTCCCCAAGTCTTCTGGATTTGCTCGCTTTTTAGAAAATATTCCACGCTTTTATTTTTCTGGGCAAACTGCATGACCTCACACTTGCCCTCGTTATACTCCACCTTCCACTTCTTTGCTCACTCCCCTAACCTGTGCAAATCCTTCAGCAGGAGAAAGTGAGGACCGCAGATGCTGGAGATCAGAGTCAAAAAGTGTGGTGCTAAAAAAGCACAGCCAGTCAGGCAGACTGAGGAGCCGGATATTCGACGTTTCCGTCATAAAGCCTTTATCAGGAATGAAGTGGGTGGGCGGAAGGCGGTTGAGAGATGAATGGGAGAGGCTGGGACGAAGGTAGCTTGGAAGGCGATGGCTAAATGAAGGTGAGTGGTGAAAGTGGAAGGTGGAGTGGATAGATGGGAAGGAATATACACAGGTAGGATAGTTCAACAGGCGCTGCTCATTTGGAGGGTTAGATCTGGGATAAGGTGGAGGGAGGGGAGATGAGGAAACTGGTGACATTGCGCTGAATACCATGTGGTTGAAGGGTCCCAAGGTGGAAGTCGATGTGCTGGTGGCTAGAATATGGCAGTGGGGGAGGCCACGAACTTGCATGTCCTTGGAGGAGTGGTAGGGGAGGCGAAGTATTTAGCCACAGGGAAATGGGATTGTTGGGTTCATGATGGAGAGTGTTCCCTGAAACGTTCTGCAAGTTGACGTCCAGTCTCCCCAGTGTAGAGGAGACCAGGATCAATGGGCACAGTAGAT
Source organism: Chiloscyllium punctatum (assembly GCF_047496795.1). Lineage (NCBI taxonomy): Eukaryota > Metazoa > Chordata > Chondrichthyes > Orectolobiformes > Hemiscylliidae > Chiloscyllium > Chiloscyllium punctatum. The sequence goes on from NW_027309940.1 coordinate 157,380, forward strand.
GAGGTGTTTGGATTCACAGTATCTTCTCTGCCTGATTGGAAGGATCCTTTGGGGCCTTGGATGGAGGTGTGGAGGAAGTTGTTGGCACAGGTTTCATACCTACTGCAATGGCAACGGAAAGTGCCGGGAGTGGAAGGTGGCTTGTTGGGGTGTGGGAGGGAGGACGTGTGAACCTAACTAGGCAGTCGTGAAGGAAATGGTCTCTGCAGAATGCTGATAGGGGTGGGGAGGAAAGTATATCTCTGGTGGTGTGGTCTGACTGTTGGAAGCGGAGGATGATGCGTTGTATCCTGAGGTTGGTGGTCTGGAAGCCGAGCATCAGAGGGGTGCTACTGCACCCTCCTGCATCCGAACAACCTCTTCTATGCTACCTATCCCTCTATTCCATCTTTGCACTGTTTGAAAACTTAGCAAGAATTCCCTCAAGTGCCTTCATGTAGACCATTAATGCACAAAGCGAATTTTGTGGTCCCAACACTGAGTCTTGAGGAAAACCACTTGTCACTGGATACCATCCTGAGAAGGACACTTCTATCTCCACTCTCTGCTTTCTGTCATACAGCCATGCATCTATCCAGGCTAGCACTTTCCTGTAACACCAGGGGCCCTAATCTTTCTCAATAGCCTCCTGTGTGGCACCTTATCAAATGATTTTAGAGAAGCAGGTGGATAACATCTACTGGTTCTCCTTGGTCAAATCTGCCCGTTACTCCCTCAAAGTATTCCAGCAGGTTTGTCAGGCATGACCTCCCATTGATGAAACAATGCTGACTTTGCACTATTTTACTAAATACTTCCAAGTATTCAGAAATCCCATTCTTCACGATGGATTCCAGGATGTTACCTTCAACCAAGGTTAGGCTAATCAGTCTGTACTTTTCCATATTCTTCCTAACTCCCTTATTAAATGGAAAATCACGTTAGCAATTTTCCAGCCTTTCCTGATTTTAGTCATTTCTGAAAGATTACCACTTTCACTTTCCCTACTTCTTCAGCTATCTCCCTTACAATGCTGGGATGTAGTCCATTTGGTGGAGATGATTTATCCAAATTTAGGCCATTTAATTTTCTAGCATGTTCTTCTTGATGATGATCACCATACTCAGCTCTGTCCTCTCACTGTCTTCAATTTTTGGGAAATTACTTGTGTCTTGCATCATGAACATTGATGCAAAGTTCCTCATTCATTTCTTTGTTTTCCGCTACTGTTTCTCCAGCATCATTTTCCAGTGTTCCATATTCACGTTTGCCTCTCTTTTTTCACTTTGGCACGGCACGGTGGCATAGTGGTTAGCACTGTTGCCTTACAGCGCCAGAGACCTGGGTTCAATTCCTGCCTCAGGTGACTGCCTGTGTGGAGTTTGCATGTTCTCCCCGTGTCTGCGTGGGTTTCCTCCAGGTGCTCCGGTTTCCTCCCACAGTCCATAGATGTGCAGGTCAGGTGAATTGGCCATGCTAAATTGCCCATAGTGTTATGTAAGGGGTAAATGTAGGGGTGTGGGTCGGTGTGGACTTGTTGGGCCGAAGGGCCTGTTTCCACACTGTAATGTAATCTAATCTAATGAACCTCTTACAGTCTCCTTTCTACTACTGGTTACCTTACCTCCATATCAAATCTTCTCTGTCAGTTTTAGCCCTCTGTTAGTCTTTGTAAGATTCCTAATTCTCTAGTTTCCCACTGCCCCTCACCATATTATACGCTTGCTCTTTTGCTTCTATGCAATCCCTCACTTCCCTCGTCAGCCCTGAATGTCTTATCCTCCCTGTACTATGCCTCTATTCCTCGGCAAGTATCTCTGCTATGTCTCCTGAATTAGTCTTGGAATCTGCTTCCATTGCTGTTCCCCCGCCTTTCATGCTTGACCCCTGTCCCAGTCAATTCTACCTAGCCTCTCCCTTGTGCCTCTGCAGTTGCCTTTATTCAGCTGAAATACTGTTACCTCTGATTCTATCTTCTCTCTCTCAAATTATGGAATAAATTCGTCCATGTGCTGATGATTGCCTCCGAAGTTTACCTTCACCCTAATCTCCCTTCCGAATCTTACATCATTAAGTCCAGTATCATGTGTTGCCGAGTGGACTCCACGAGAAGTTGCTTCAAAAAGCCATCTCGTAAACATTCCTAAATTACATTTTCTTGCGAACCACTACCAATCTCATGTTCCCAGTTCCCCTGCAAACTGAAATCACCCATGATTACTGTACTTTGCCTTTCCTACACATATTTTCTATCTCCTGGCGTATCTTGTGCCCTAGCTCCTGACTACTCTTTGGAGCCGTGTACAAGACTTCAACTGTGGTTGTCTTACCTCTTGTGGTTCCTCAATTCTACGCCATCTGACCTTACTTCCTTTCTTACTATTGATTTAATTTCATTTCTTACTAATAATGCAATGCACTCCCTCTGCCCACCTGCCAAACTTTTCGATAGGATAAATATCCGTAAATATTCAGATCCCCTTGCAGCCACATCTCCGTGATGCCCATCGCTTCATACCTGCCGATTTAATTCTGCACCACAAGCTCATTTACCTTATTCCTTTTACAGCATGCATTCAGTTATAACCCCTTCAGTCCTGCATTAACCATCCCTCTTCTCATTGTCATTAATTTGTGCAGTGTACTTGAAGTGTGATATGTTAAACATTTCCAGATGCTCTATCCTATTCGTGTCTGTGCTGGAGATTTTAATAACCTCTCCTGAGTTCTGTACTCTTACCTCCTCTTTTAATTCGGCTTTTCTAAATAAACCCTATAACTGCACCCCACCACACACACACACACACACACACATCCTAATCAGTTTAAAGCTCTGTCTATAGCCCTGGTTAGGATTCATTCGGATTCTGGTCCCAGCACGGTTCAGATGACGACTGTCCCATCGGAGCAGGTCCTTTCTTCCTCAGTAATAAAATGTGTTTATTCAACACAAAATACAAGAATAAAAAAGCTTTTCTGTGCATACCAAAACATGAAAACAACAAAAAGACAATAATGTTAAAATACACTTACTATGTGGAGCTATATAAATTGTAATGTGAATTACCAAACCATGGAACTGGTGTGCAAACTTTATCAATCATTATTTGACCCAGAGCTGAGATCCTGATTACCCCTCTGCCAGTGATGCCCTTCACTGAGATTCCACCCTGCCTCTCACGCAGTGTCTAGAGGGGCTACAAGTTCCTGTTGGCCCAGAATATTTAAATTAATCCACCTTCTCCCTGGAACCAATCTATTGGTCTATTGGATTGTGTTTAGCTGTCAGCAACTCAGCTCTGGGATGTTATTGGCAATAAATGACCTGGGATGACAGCCAGTATCAGCATGGCGTTCACAGGGTATGGCACCAGACAAAGGGCTTACAGTCTGTGAGAGTTTCTAAGAAAAGTTTTGGTGCATTTCTCTTCATGCTGTCTCTTGATCTAACTTCACATTCGTTTGACACCCCTTTCTCTCACTCACTCTGTCGCTTTTTTTTCACTCTCTTTATCTCACTTCACTGTCTTTCTCTCTGTTTATTTCTCTCCCTCTCAGTCTAGCTCCGATCATTCCCTCTATTTTCAAGTTGTCAATTTGAAGAGCTCATGGATGCATGGTGGGCTGAATGGCCTCCTTCTGTGTTGCATTAACTCTGACGTTCTCCGACCCACAGTAACAAATTTTGGTGCTTGGAGAGACAAGCTGGTCCAGTGAAGGACACAGTGGACAATTAACCATTATCTCTTCCTATTTTCAGACATGCAGCGACATCGATATTTCTGTTCAAACAAACAGATTCCTCATATTAAAATCAACACACTTCAGACTGCTAGGCCACTGAACACTGTTCTCTGTTTTATTTTTTTGTTGGTCTTATTGTTATGGGATTAGTCTCCAACTTCTCCTCAGTCAATGTACCTGTGGACCTACTGCTGTGGTTCCACACGCCCCTCCCCCACCGCCGGTTCACACTAGCTTAAAACCTCGTAAAGGACAATAGAAATCTGCCTGCCAGGAGATTGCTGCCAGTTCAACTCCATCTCGTCCATCTTGCGTATATCCTACCAACCCAGGAATCCCAATGTTCCACATATCGGAGATTGTTATCAGTTCATGTGCATCCCGATCTTCTTGTGTGTATCCTACTGACCCGTGAATCCCAATGATCCACATATCGGAAGTGCTGCCTCCCCGACCAGCACTTTGATCGTGTCTTTAACTGTGCTACCTTATGATTCCTAACCTCACTCGCACGTGACATTTTTAGATTAGATTAGATTACTTACAGTGTGGAAACAGGCCCTTCGGACCAACAAGTCCACACCGCCCCACCGAAGCGCAACCCACCCATACCCCTAACCTAACACTACGGGCAATTTGGCATGGCCAATTCACCTGACCTGCACATCTTTGGACTGTGGGAGGAAACCGGAGCACCCGGAGGAAACCCACGCAGACACGGGGAGAATGTGCAAACTCCACACAGTCAGTCGCCTGAGGCGGGAATTGAACCCGGGTCTCTGGCGCTGTGAGGCAGCAGTGCTAACCACTGTGTCACCGTGCCGCCCACCTGCGAAGGGAGTATCCAGTGCCAGGCAATGGGGTGTGGGGAGTCCAGGGGTGGCACAAGGAAATGCTGCATGTAGTGACGATGGACTGAGGGAACTGAGCGAGAAGGAATGGGCATCCAGGGACACTGCACTCAGAGAAGTGGCAGGGCAAGATTCCTAAATACCCAGAGGAACCCGCGAACCACGGCTTCTTTTACAAAATTACTGTCACATTTGCTGCATTTCTCCATCGAACAAAAGCAAAAATTCCATAGATGGTAGAAACCTGAAGCAAACATAGAAATGTATTGTGGAGAGAGAAGAGAGTTAATGCTCCCAATGCAGACACGGGAAGAATGTTCAAAGTCCACCCAGACAGCGTCCAGAGATTGGAAATGTACCAAATGTCCTCAGCACTGTGAGGCAGCATTGTTGTGTCACCACGTTGCCCAATGATGGATAATTGGGGATAGTATAGTTAAAAGCATAGATACTGTTCTCTATGATCAGGGTTAAGACTCCTGAAGATCGTGTTGCCTATCGCGTTTGGGATATATCATCAGGGTTGCAGAACATGGAGTAGGAGGGGAATGATCCAATGGTCAGGGTCTGTGTAGGTACCAAAGGCTGGACAAACAAATGACAATGAGAAGAGCGACGGGTAATACAGGACTGAACTATAATTTCGGAATGCATGCAGTTTAAGGAATAAGGTAAGTGAGCTTGTGACTTATCCATAAATTGGCAGGTACGACATAGTGGGCAGAACAGTGACATCGCTGCAAGAGGATCAGGATTGGGAGCTGAATATTCAAGGATATTCATCCTGTCGAAAAGATACGCAAGTGGGCACAGATATAGAGTTAGCTCAGTATTAAGAATGGAATCGAATCAATAATCAATAATAAGAAATGAAATAAGGTCAGATGGTGTAGAATTGAGGAATCAAAAAGGTGAAAAAATGCAGTTGGAGTTATATACAGGGAGCTGGTGTGTATGATACACCAGGCGCTCGAAAGATCTGTTGGAAAGGCAAAGTTATAGTGATCATGTGGGATTTTATTATGCAGATGGACTGGGAATTCAGACTGATGGTGGTTGGCAGGAAAAGGAATTTGTAGAATGTCTACGAGATGGCTTTTTGGAGCAGCTTGTGCGGCCAGAGTAAATGAGGGGAGCTTAAGGTGACAGTGATCATAATATGATTGAATTTCTCTGCAATTTCAGATGGAGAAGTTAGAATCAGAAGTAACAGCATTACAGCTGAATAAAGGCAATTACACAGATAAGAGTGAGGAGGTGGGTAGAATTGACTGGGAGACGGGCCCAGCAGGAAAGACAGTGCAACAGCAATGGCAGGAGATTTTTGGAGTAATTCAAGATAGATAAAAGATTTATTCTGAGGAAAAAGAGGCTTGTATAGGGAGGATGGGACAACCATAGCTGACTAGGGAAGTCAGGTATAGCATAAAAGCAAAAGAGAAAGGATATAATTTTGGAAAGTGCAGTGGGAAACCTGAGCTTACAACGACAAAACTGAGGGCAAACTAAATAAAATAAGGAGGGAGATTATTGAATATGGGTGTAAGCTCGCCAGTAAGATAAAAGAAGACTGTAACAGTTTCTTTCGATATATAAAGTACAAAAGAGCGGCAAAAGTGAACACTGGATTGCTGGAAAATGATACTGGAGAGATAGAATGGGGAACGAGAAAATGGCCAAGGAACTGAATAATTACTTTGCATCAGCTTTCATGGTGGAATGCATGAGTAATACCTTAAATATTCAAGAGATTGAGGGGCCAGAGCTGAGTATGATGGCCCCCACCATGGAGAACATGCTAGAAAAAGATGGAATTCCCAAAGGTGGGTAAATAACCTTGACCAGATGGACTACATCCCAGTATTATAAGGGAGATAGCTGAAGAGGGAGTGGAGGCAATCGTGGTTATCTCTCAGGATTCACTAGAGTAAGGAACGATCCCAGAGCTCTGGAAACCCACTAACGTGACACTCCTTTTGAACGAGGGAGTAAGGAAAAAAGACAAATAAAAATCCCACCATGAATAGTTTAACCTTTGTCATGGCTAAGATCCTGGAATCCATTGTGCAGGATGAGATTTCTGAATACTTGAAAGTGTTTGGTAAAATAGGGCAAAGTCGGCATGATTTCATCAGGGGAAGTTAATGCCTGACAAATCTATTGGAATTCTTTGAAGAGGAAATTAGCAGGCTCGACCAAGCACAGCCAATGGATGTTATCCACCTGTAATTCAAGAAGGGCTTTGATATGGTGTCACACAGGAGATTACTGAGTATGATAAGGGTCCATGGTATTGGAGGCAAGGTAGTGGCATGGATAGAAGCTTGTCTGTCTGGGAGAAAGCAGAGAGTGGGGATAAAAAAGTACTTCTCAGGATGGCAGCCGGTGACAAGTGGTGATCCAGAATGCTCAGTGTTGGAATCATAACTTTTTACTTGTTACATTAACAATTTAGATGAGGGAATTGAGGGCACTCTGGCTAGGTTTGCAGACGATACAAAGATAGGCACATGGTCGTATTGAGGAAGCGGAGATGCTGAACCAGGTTTTGGACAGGCAAAGAGATCGTCAGATGCATTCCAACGTTGGAAAGTGTGAGGTCATGCACTTTGGCATGAAGTTTAGAGGCATGGTCTATTTTCTAAAAGGCGAGAAAATTCAGAAATCTGAAGTGCAAAGGGACTTGGGAGTTCTCGTGCAGGGTTCTCTCAAGGTCAGCTTGCAGGTTGAGACAGTAGTTAGGAGGGCAATTGCAATTATGATTGGGAGCATTTACTCCGAGAAGAATTGAATATAAGAACTGACTGTATACGGCTCTGGTCAGACCACATTTGGAGTATTGTGCTCATTTTTGAGCTCCATCGCTCAGGAAGGATGTACTGGTACTGGAACGTATTCAGAAGATTTTCACGAGAATTTTCACAGAAATGAAAAGCTTATTGCATGAGGAATGTTTGAGTACTGTGGGTCTATACTTGATAAAGTTTGAAAGGATGAGAGGGAATGTAATTGTAATAGACAGGATACTGAATAACACGGAGAGAGTGGAAGTTTTGCAGATGTTTCCATTGGATTAGAATCCGAGGGCACAGCATTAGATGAAAGGGAACACTTTTTAGAACAGTGATAAGAGAAAGTTACTTAAACATAGAATGGTGAATCTTTGAAGTTTATTGTCACAGAAGGCTGTGGGGGCAGGCCATTGAGTATATTTGAGGCGGAGATAGATATTCTTGATTATCCAGGAGATGAAGGGTTATGGGGAGAAGGTCGGAGAACGGGTTTGAGAAACCTATCAGTGATGATTGAATAACGGAGTAGACCCGATGGGCTAACTGTCCTAATTTATGCTCCAATGTCTTATAGTCTTCTGGTCTAAACCTTAAGGAAGTACCTTGCATCTCTGAGAAGATAGATTCATGTTCTTCATAAAGGTCAGAAGCTGTTGGGAATAGTTAACTGTTTTAGAATGAAGGTATTGTGGCTGCTGTCAGAGTGGTGGATAATATGACATTCAGTGCAGGATCACACACCAACTGCACTGTATTAATGTGGGGAATGTTTATTCAAAACTTGGACCTGTCCGTCTCTCTCAATTGGCAGTAGGCGTTGGGGTGGGTGGGTGTAACGTCCGCCCAGGCAATTTAACTATCCAGAAGCATGCATCCTGAGTGAAATAGCAGTCATGGAATTTATCACCTTCTCATTGTCTGTTTAGAATATAAGGAGCAATTGTCCATCTCTCTCAGGGTTCAATGCGATCACTACTTATTCTCTCACAGCACTACAGATCAACCTTCGCTCACTCCTCATGGTGCCATCATCCCAGGGACTAATCTGGTGGAACTCCTCTTCACCCTCTCTGTGTTAAGGAGATCACTCCAGATAAAGGAAAGAAAATCTGTCCATAATATGCCAAATACTGTCTCAACAACACTCTCAGGTTTGATCACAATAATTCCTTTCCCTCACTTAGCTGGCTCCATTTCTTTCGTGTGACACAGGAAACCATTCATTTACAACTCACTGCCATTGATGTCGAATTTAAAAACATCCTTACATCTGTAGGTCAGCATCAATAAAGCCAGCACCAGAGGTGCCCATGGAGATGGACATCACTCTTGGAAGAGACTCAGTCACAAAGAATGCATCTAAAATAGTGTATGGCTACCTACCTGAACGGAAACGAGCCATTGGAATATGGGATGCAGGCAGAGGAAGGGAGCTACCTTTCCTGTTATTCTGCCCTCACGGGATGTGTGCAGCTCTGGTCAGGCCAGCATGTTATGCCGATCTTGAACTGAGTGGCTGTTTCAGCTGTTCCACAGGACAATAAATAGTAAAACAAATTGCCGTGGGTTGCAGTTAAACAGAGTCTTGACCAGAGAATGATGACCCACTGCCTTCTCTAATGGGCATAAGGCAAGCCGATATCAACAGGTTATTATTCTGTGGTTCTAGCATACGAGCCAATGACGTGATCCACCATACACTGTCTGCCCATCTTTCATATTTTGTGAAGAGAACAAGTCAAACGTCTCAAGAAAATTATTTTCCGATGGGCACGTGGTTAGAAGGGACTTGAAACAGATGTATCTGGAATTAACAAAGGCACAAACGATGGTTTATTCAGGAATTGACGTGAGGCTGAAGAGGAGACTGAGACGTCTTAATGGTGGTACTGGACAGGATTGGTATGTGGGGAGGATATGGAGATGTACACTTTGCAGGAGAAAATGAATCAAAGAGGTTGAGAACAGTGTGTTTTATCCTCGCGTATTGGTGAGTAATTTGTAAATAATAGTTTGCTAGTTATAATTTCTAAGGACTGGAATCTTTGATTGGAGCTGAAAACGTTGGAATGCACCTTTCCAAAATCTGCATATCATGAATCTGTTCAGACCATTTCACTAAACACACAGAGTGACTTACCAGGAACACCAACTACAGCAAGGATAGGGTAGTAACCAGCTTGAATAACCATCAGTACATCTTCAATCCGCGATACTAATGATATCCAAGGTTGGGAAAGCCAGTAAAGACCATAGGATAAACTCCTATCCATTGTTGGAACATTCCAGTCTAATGTTCCCAGATTTCCATCTCTCCTGCCCTTCTCTCTGAAGCTGCTAATCCCTATTATTGCTGTTGGACATGCTCCCGCTCACACTATAGGATAAAACACTGAAAGCATTCCCTTATTAATAGAAGAGAGAAACTCTCTGGGGACGCATACGATCCACAGAGACTGACATAATTACAATCGCTGAACAAATAGCTCCAGTTCACACCTTTGAATTCAATGCTACTTTATTGAATTTCAAAATAACGTTGAACATTTATGCATTCTGGGTGTGGTATGCGAGTGTGACTGAAGGAAGGAATGTTGAAGATGGCTGATTGATTGTGTGTATTCATTCAGACTGCCTTGGGTATGGAAGTAATGCCAGAGGTTTAACGGAACATAAACATGCTTCTCTGTAAATAAGTACAGAAATGAATACCGTAACTACTGATTACTGATATCATTGCAAAATCTGTAAAACATTGAGAAAATATCTATCATCCATGATCTGATCGTAAAATGTGCCAAAAAAGAAACGTGGGTTACAACAAACAAACGGCATGGATACGTTAACAGAGAATTGCACATGGCAAACACAGTGCAGATTGTTATTCCAGGATCAGAGAGGGCAGGTGTGGGTCAGGCTGTTGATGTTATCGATGTTAAGGAACTGTCATGAAGTGTCATTTAATGGACTTCAATTACATTGTGATTATGATATTGGGGAAAAGAGAGAAGACGGAGAAGACTGGGGAACATGGCTGATTAGACTGGGTGGAGGGACAGTGATGTTCCCCATTTACCAGTATTGGAATGTTACTCTTTATTACAAATATGAAGATCAGATTCAAGAATACATCTGCAATGAGGAATTAGCAGAGACAATATTAATGAAATGTGTTTATGCAATATAAAATACAGGAACAAAATGAATTTCTGCACCCACCAACATATGCAAAGTACAAAGAGATAAGGTTGTTAAAATACACTCCTGATTTTGAGCTATATAAATTGAAATGTGATTTACATAACTAGGAAGGTGGTATGCAAACTTTATCAATCATTATTTGACCCACAGCTAAGATTGTGATTTCACCTCTGTCAGTAAGATTCTCTGGCCTAGTCTCTCATACAGTATCGGTGTGGCCGGGGGGGAGGGGGGGGGGGGCGTGGAGGCGGGGTGGTGGTTGTTATTTCCTGCTGCTCTTGGCAGAGTCTATTTAAAACCTCTGCTTTCTCCATGGAACCAATCTATTGGCCTACTGGGTTCTGTTTAGCTGTCAGTAACCCAGCTGTGTGATATTGTTGGAAATAAATAATCTGGGATGACAGCCAGTACCAGCACAGTGCTGACAGTGTATGGAGCCCAGACAAAGGGCTTGCCGTCCAGAGGAATTTCTAAATAAAGCTTCTAACTTCTGTCTGTTCATATTTATCTATCGTATTGCAGTCTTCTGATTTATCTGACTTCACCCTCATCTAACACCTCTTCTACTCACATTCAGTCAGTCGCTCCCCTTTCAATCCTCTCTGATTATCTCCCTTCACTTGCTTTCTCTCTGTTTATTTCTCTCTCACACAATCTCTCTTAACACACTCTCTCTATCTCCAATTGTGCAGTTGGAGAGATTGTGACTCCACGATGGGCTGAATGGCCTCCATCCATGCCATAATAATTGACGTTCTCTGACCCACAATAAATACTTCCTGGACAGACATGCTGGTCCGGTAACAGGTACAGTGCACAATCACCCATTCTCTTTTCCTGCTCTTCTCTGGTGTACAGGTGCCTTGAAATATCTGTTCAAACAAAACAGACTGAATGAACTTCGAGCAGTCGAGAAGACGTTCATGAGTGTGTATTTCAATCAGGATTTTATGAAGAATGAGATTCCAGAATGACATAAGCAATGAAATAAAAACAGGGTAACACAAGAAATGGCAGCTGAGTACAACATGTGGTTCCAAGTAGGTCTCATGGTATTACCAATAGATTATCAATCCAGAAAAATCAGCTCCTGTTCTGTGGATCCAAGTTGAATGCCGCCACTGCAGACGGTGGAAATTCAATTCAATAATGTAAAAAATATTCCTGGAATTAAGAATCTTCTGATGAGAATGAAGTCATTGCTGACTGTCAGATAAATCTATCTGGTTCACTAATATCCTACAATGAAGGAATCTTCCGTCCTCACCTGGCCTGGCTGACATATATCTCCAGACCCAATGCAATGTCATTGACTCGCAATCGCCCTCTGAAACGGTCTAATGAGTCATTCAGTTGTTCCAATCGCTACAATGTTTCAAACAAATGAAATTGGATGCACCATCTGGCATTGAAATGGGCACCGGAAAAGTCAACATTAGAAACATCACTATAGAATCTGGAAAGTCTTCCTTACAAATATCTGGAGTCTAGTGCCAACATTGGAACAACTGCCTTACAGACTAGTTAAGCAACAGCCTGACATTGTCATACTCACGGAATCATACCTCACAGAAATAACAGAAATTAAACATCGACAAAGGAGTCTCTCACTGATTACCACGTAACGTCGTTCCTCAGCTGAATCAGTCCTCCTCCATGTTAAACAACACTTGGAGACAGCATTGAATGCGGCAAGGGCACAAAGTGTATTCTGGTTGGGGGATTTCAAAGTCGGCTTTTAAGAGTGGTTTGGCAGCAGCACTACTGATCATGCTGGTCGGCTCCTTAGGACATAGCTACTAGATTGGGTCTGCAGAAGGTGGTGATGGAATGAACGAGAGGGTAAAAAAGCATATCTGACCTCATCCTTACCAATCTTCCAACTGCAGATGTATATGTCCATGACAGTATCGGTAAAAGTGACCACCACACTGTCCTTGTGGAGACGATGTCTATTGTCTCCATAAACTCTATCGTGTTGTGTGGCACTATCACCAAGCTAAATGGCACAGACTTTTAGCAGATCTAGCAACTCAAGACTGTCCGCCCATAAGACAATGTGGACCATTAATAGCAGCAGAACTATTCTCCAGCACAATCAGTAACGTCACGGCCCAGCATGTCCCCCACTCAACCATGACCATCAATCCAGAGGATTAACCCTGGTTCAATGGAGAATACAGGAGGGCATGCCAGGAGCAGAACCAGGAATATATAAAGATAAAATGTTCATCTGCTGAAGCTTCCAAACAGAAATACTTGTGTGCCAGATAGCATAAACAACAAGGGACAGACAGAGCTTAGAGATCACAGAACCAATGCATCAGAATTAAGCTCTGCAGTCCTGCTAATCTGATCGTGAATGGTGGCGGACGATTAAACAACTCACCGGAATAGGAGTCTCCACATATATCCCCAACCTCAATGATGGGAGAGCCCAGCTCATCAGTGCAAAATATAAGGCTGAAGCTTTCGTTGCAATCTTCAGTCAGAAGTTTTGAGTGGATGATCCAATTCGGCCTCCTCCAGTGGTCCCCATCTTTACAGATAACGGTCTTCAGCAAAATCGATTAACTGATATCAAGAAACGGTTGAAGGCACTGGATACTGCAAAGGCTATGGGCCCTGATAATATGCCGGCAATAGCCCTGAAGACTTGTACTCCAGAACATCCCGCTCCCCTAGCCAAGCTGTTCCAGTATGTTTACAAACCGATAATGGGGAAAAACTGCTCAAATATGTTCTGTACATAAAACGCAGGACAACTTTGAACCGTCCAAATACCGCCTAATCAGTCTACTCTCCATCATCAGTAAAATGATGGAAGGTGTCATCAACAGAGCGATCGAGCAGAACCTGCTCAAAAATAACCTGCTCAGGGACGCCCATTTTGTGTTCCACCAGGGTCACTCAGCTCCTGAACTCATCACAGCCTTGGTTCAAATATCGAAAAAGGAAATGAATTCCAGCCTTGACACCAAGGCTGCATTCTGCAAAAGTGGCATCAAGGACCCCAAGCAAAAATGGTATCGCGGGCCAACACTCCATTATTGGAGTCATACCTGACAGATAGGAAGATGGTCATTGTTTATCGAGGTCAGTCATCTCAGCTCCAGAACATCTCCAGAGTAGTCCCTTAGGCTAATGTCCTCAGTCTAAACATCTTCAGCTGCTGAACAATGACCTTCCTTCCATCATAAGGTCAGAAGTGGGGATATTTGATAATGACTGCACAATGTTCAGCACCATTCGCAAATGCTCAGATACAGAAGCAGTCCATGCCCAAAGCAACAATATCTGGGCAATATCCAGGCTTGGGCTGGTAAGTGGCAAGTAACGGTTGGACCACATAAATTCAGACAATGACAGTCATCAATAAGAAACAATATAACCACTTTGTATTCAGCAGCATTATCATCACTAAACTCCCCCACTGTCAATATCCTGGGGGGTGGGGGTTTCATTGACCAGAACCTCAACTGGGCTCGCCGCATGAATGTAAGACCAGATCAGAGGCTAGGAATACTGCACGAGAAACTCGCCTCCTGACTCCCCAACGCCTGTCCATCACCTACAAGGCACACGTCAGGAATGAGATGGAATATCCTCACTTGCCTGAATGGGTGCAGGCCCCACAACACTAAAGAAGCTTGACACAATCCAGGACAAAACAGCCCATTTGATTTGAACCACATCCACAAGCATTCACTCCCTTCACCACGGTCACTCAGGAGCAGCAGTTTTCACTGTTTACAAGACACAATGGAGAAATTCCCCAAAGATCCTCAGACAGCTCCTTCCAATCTCTAGAACTCTTCCATCTGGAATGACAAGGGCAATAGACTTTTGGGAACACCACCACCTTCAAGTTCCCCTCCAAACGAGTCAACATCCTGATTTGGAAATGTATTGCCGTTCCTTCACTGTTGCTGCGTGAAAACCCTGGAATTCCCTCTGTAATCACTAGTGGGCCACCGCACAGCAGGTAGACTGCAGCAGTTCGAGAAGGCATCTCAGCACCACCTTCTCAAGGGCAACTAGGGACGGGCAAGAAATGTGAGCGGTTTCATCCAGCGATGCCCACAGAAAAAAAAAGAACTTTTTAATGAATAGTCCGAAGTTGAGCATCTCGATGGGACAGGTTATCTGATTTGAACACGAACAGGAAAGCAGTGTTTCTAATATTGAACATTTTAGTCTTTTCTGTTATTAGAAGAGTGTTCAGTATTCGATGACATATTGTTGCTGTGTGCTGTGATAAATTGCACCTGTTTTGCTTAAATCAACAATACTGGTGTATCAGGATCAATCCTTCGAAAATCCCAGACAGAAAATGGCAATCATCGTGGAGAGAATGTCCTCCCGCCAGATGAGACTCACTGATAGCAGCTCATAATCAAAATATTAATGGAGTCCTGGCTGACACTGAATCTTCTTACTGTCCATATCACAGGGGTTAACATTGACCAGAACGTGAAGTCAAATAGACATACAAATACAGGGTTACAAGAGCAGGTCAGAGACTTACAAGTCTTTACTGAATAATAGATCCTATGACCGAAACAAAATGAGATATAGCAATAGATTTAGGCCATTCAGCCCATTCCTTCATTCTGACACTGTGCCATTTTGTCATTGTCTCTATGAAAATTGGCAATATTTTCTACACACTGACTGTAGTATCAATCTTTGCAGTAATCCATTAGTTTCAATCAGACCCCCCCCCCCCCCCCACCACCACCCACAATTCATCTAAATTCCATCGTGTACACACACAGCCGCTCATATGACAAGCCACCGTCCCCAGGATGGATCACCTCCAACACCAGCAGATCTTTCCCCAGAGATAGTGTCCAAAACAGCTCACAATTGGCCAAATGCCGTCTGTCCATAGCCCATTACATTCTCAGCAGTATGTCTCCCGTCTTGCATTCTTGCTCTCTTGAAATAAATGCGAACATTGTTTTTGCTTTCCTAACTGCCAACTGAACATGCACATTAACCATAAGAGAGGACGAGTGCTTCAAAATCCTTTTGTGCTTCAGATTTAATGGATCCCATTGGAACATAGTGTCTCCTCTATTCCGCCTACCAAAGTGCATATTCTCACACATTCCCATATTGCGTTCCATCAGCCACGTGTTTTCACACAGTCATAAACTGTTCAAGCTTTTCTCCAGCTTCCCCACTTCCTCAATACCATCTGCAAACTTAGCAAAACTGCCCTCAAGTCCTTTGTTCAGATTGTTCTTATATGATATATTTCCTGGCTCCCTAAGGACCGCCCACCATCTACAAGGCACAACAGTCAAGATGCTTGACTCCATTCAGGTTGAAGCAATGGCTTCACTTGAATTACACCTGAAAAGTCTTCACTCCCTGCGTCACTGACTCTCAGTGGAAGCACACTCTACCACCTTTTGTTGTGAGTTTACTTCATTATGGCGCTTAATCTCAGTCTATTGATGTCACTCCGTCTCAACACTAACTGAGTGGTGCTCACACCAAATATGTCACTGTGTATTGATGACGATCGAGGGAGGTCAGCGAGGAGATGTCTGCGATGAATGACTGTGTGACTGCCAGGCTGAAACCTGCCCCGACAGCCTCGGATGTGCCTGTGCCCGCTGTCACCGCTGCAGGCATGATCAGTCTTCCTGCAGGTCAAATCAAGGAAAGCGACGGGCCTGGATAGTGTTCCCGGCTGAGCTCTCAGATCCTGGGAGGACCAACTGGAAGAGGTATTCATATACAATTTCAGCCGTTCCCTCCCACAAGCTGAAGTCCAAACCTGCTTCAAGAAGACCAACATCAAACTTGTAAGTGAGAAAGCTCCATGTTTTAATGACTTAATGATTACCGCCCAGTGGCTCTAACCTCAATAAACATGGAGTGATTTAAAAGGCTGGTTATGGCCCACATCACCTCCAATCTCCCAGCCTGATTGATCCCCTATAATATACCGACTGATGTAACGGGTTCACAACAGATGCCATATCCCGAGCCCTGCACTCATCTTTAGGACATCTGGACACCAAAGACACCTACACCAGACTCCTGCTCATTGACCTCCACCTTAAACATCATTATCCCCTCCAGACTGATCTCAAAATTCTGTGACCTTACTCATGGCTCCACCCTCTGCAACTGGATCCCCTGGTTTCTGACCCACAGACCACAATTAGTGAAGGTAGGTATCTGAACCTCCGCCACAATAACACTCAACACTGGTGCTCCTGGAGCATGTGTCCTCAGCCCCCTACTGTACTCCCTGTACATCCACGGCTGTGTCCTCAGCCCCCTACTGTACTCCCTGTACACACATGGCTGTGTCCCTCAGCCCCCTATTGTACTCCCTGTACACACACGGCTGTGTCCTCAGCCCCCTACTGTACTCCCTGTACACCCACGGCTGTGTCCTCAGCCCCCTATTGTACTCTTTGTACACCCACGGCTGTGTCCTCAGCCCCCTACTGTACTCCCTGTACACACATGGCTTTGTCCCTCAGCCCCCTATTGTACTCTTTGTACACCCACGGCTGTGTGCTCAGCCCCCTACTGTACTCCCTGTACACACATGGCACTGTCCCTCAGCCCCCTACTGTACTCCCTGTACACACATGGCACTGTCCTCAGTCCCCTACTGTACGCCCTGTACACACAGGGTTGTATCCTCAGCCCCCTACTGTACTCCCTGTATACATACGGCTGTGTCCTCAGCCCCAACTGTACTCCCTGTACACACACGGCTGTGTCCTCAGCCCCCTACTGTACTCCCTGTACACACACGGCTGTGTCCCTCATCCCCCTACTGTACTCCCTGTACACCCATGGCTGTGTCCCTCAGCCCCCTACTGTACTCCCTGTACTCCCTTGGCTGTGTCCTCAGCCCCCTACTGTACTCCCTGTACACACACGGCTGTGTCCTCATCCCCCTACTGTACTCCCTGTACACCGACGGCTGTGTCCTCAGCCCCCTACTGTACTCCCTGTACACACACGGCTGTGTCCCTTAGCCCCCTACAGTACTCCCTGTACACACATGGCACTGTCCCTCAGCCCCCTACTGTACGCCCTGTACACACACGGCTGTGTCCTCAGCCCCCTACTGTACTACATGTGCACACACGGCTGTGTCCTCAGCCCCCTACTGTACTCCCTGTACACACAGGGTTGTGTCCCTCAGCCCCCTACTGTACACCCTGTACACACACGGCTGTGTCCCTTAGCCCCCTACTGTACTCCCTGTACACACATGGCTCTGTCCCTCAGCCCCCAACTGTACTCCCTGTACACACACAGCTGTGCCCTCAGCCACCTACAGTACTCCCTGAGCACCAAGAGATGTATCCTCAGCCCCCAACTGTACTCCCTGTACACACACAGCTGTGCCCTCAGCCCCCTACTGTACTCCCTGTACACACACGGCTGTGTCCTCAGCCCCCTACTGTACTCCCTATACATAGAACATAGAAAATAGAAAAATACAGCGCAGTACAGGCCCTTCGGCCCTCGATATTGCGCCGACCGAAGCCTACCTATCCTACACTGGCCCAATAACCTCCATATGCTTGTCCAATGCCCGCTTAAATGACCATAAAGAGGGAGAGTCCACCACTGCTATTGGCAGGACATTCCATGAACTCACAATCCGCTGAGTAAAATATATACCCCTAACATCTGTCCTATACCTACCACCCCTTAATTTAAAGCTGTGTCCCCTAGTAACAGCTGACTTCATTAGCGGAAAAATGTTCTCACTGTCAACCCTATCTAAACCCCTAATCATCTTGTACACCTCTATCAAATCTCCCCTAAACCTTCTTTTCTCCAATGAGGACAGCCCCAAGTGCCTCAGCCTTTCCTCATACGATCTTCCTACCATGCCAGGCAACATCCTGGTAAACCTCCTCTGCACTCGTTCCAATGCCTCCACATCCTTCCTATAGTATGGCGACCAAAACTGCACACAGTACCCCAGATGAGGCCGCAACAGAGTCTTATCCAACTGCAACATGACCTCAGGACTCCGGAACTCAATTCCTCTACCAATAAAGCTCAGTATGCCATATGCCTTCTTCATAGCACTATTTACCTGGGTGGCAACTTTCAGAGATCTGTGTACATGGACACCAAGATCCCTCTGCTCATCCACACTTCCAAGTAGCCTACCATTAGCCCAGTAATCCATCTTCTTGTTACTCCTATCAAAGTGAATGACTTCACACTTTGCTACATTAAATTCCATGTGCCACCTTTCTGCCCAGCCCTGCAACTTATCTATATCCCGCTGTAACCTGCCACATTCTTCTTCACTGTCCACAACCCCCCCCCCCCCCCGACTTTCCTGTCATCTGCAAACTTGCTCACCCAGCCTTCAAGCCTCTCCTCCAGGTCATTTATAAAAATGACAAACAGCAATGGTCCCAAAACAGATCCTTGTGGAACACCGCTAGTAACTGCACTCCAAGATGAACCTGTACCATCAACTACTACCTTCTATCTCCTTCCAGCCAGCCAATTCCTAATCCAAACCTCTAATGCACCTTCAATGCCATACCTCCGTAGTTTTTGCATTAGCCTGCCATGGGGTACCTTATCGAACGCCTTGCTAAAATCCATATACACCACATCTACCACTTTACCCTCGTGCACTTCCTTGGTCACCTTCTCAAAGAACTCAATAAAGTTCTGCCCTTCAAAAAACCATGCTGACTATCCTTGATCACATTATTCCTATCCAGATGTTCATAAATCCTATCCCTTAGAAATCTCTCTAAGACTTTGCCCACAACAGAAGTGAGACTCACTGGCCTATAGTTACTCGGGCTATCCCTGCTCCACTTCTTGAACAAGGGGACCACATTCGCTATTCTCCAGTCTTCTGGCAC
This sequence comes from Chiloscyllium punctatum, assembly GCF_047496795.1. Lineage (NCBI taxonomy): Eukaryota > Metazoa > Chordata > Chondrichthyes > Orectolobiformes > Hemiscylliidae > Chiloscyllium > Chiloscyllium punctatum. Next base: position 176,838 of record NW_027309940.1, read on the forward strand.
TATTCCCGTAGACAACGACGACATAAAAATCAAGGCCAATGGCTCCGCTATCTCCTTCCTAGCTTCCCAGAGGATCCTAGGATAAACGCCATCAGGCCCAGGGGACTTATCCATTTTCACCCTTTCCAGTATTCCCCAGACTTCTTCCCTACGTACCTCAAGGCCTTCCATTCTAATCACTTGTGACTCAATATTCACATCAGCAACAGTGTCCTGTTCCTGAGTGAATACTGACGAAAAGTAATGATTTAGTGTCTCACCAATCTCCTCCACCTCCACGCACAACTTCCCACTACTATCCTTGACTGGACCGATACCTACCCTAGTCATTCTTTTATTCCTGACATACCTATAGAAAGCCTTTGGGTTTTCCCTAATCCTACCAACCAAGGACTTTTCATGTCCCCTTCTCGCTGCTCTTAGCTCTCTCTTTAGATCCTTCCTGGCTACCTTATAACTCTCAATCACCCCAACTGAACCTTCACGCCTCATCTTTATATAGGCCGCCCTCTTCCCTTTCACAAGGGATTCCAATTCCTTATTAAACCACGGCTCCCTCACTAGACCCTTTACTCCCTGCCTGACTGGTACATACTTATCAAGGACACCCATTCGCTGTTCCTTGAACAATCTCCACATATTATTTGTGTTCTTCCCTTGAAGCCTATTTTTCCAATCCACGCATCCTAAGTCATGCCACACCGCATCGTAATTTCCCTGCCCCCAGCTATAACTGTTGCCCTGCAGTGCACACTTATCCCTCTCCATCACTAGAGTAAAAGTCACCGAGTTGTGGTCACTGCCCCCGAAGTGCTCACCTACCTCCAAGTCTACACCTGGCCTGGTTCATTACCTAGAACCAAATCCAGTATAGCCTCACCTCTTGTTGGCCTGTCTATATATTGTGTCAGGAAACCCTCCTGCACACATTGGGCAAACACCGACCCATCTTACGAACTTGAGCTCTAGCTTTCCCAGTCAATATCTGGGAAGTTAAAGTCCCCCAGAACAACCACCCTGCTACTTTCACTCTTATCCTGAATCATCCTCGCATTACTTTCCTCTACTTCTTTCGGACTATTAGGAGGCCTGTAGAAAACTCCTAACAGGGTGACCTCACCTTTCCTATTTCTAACCTCCGCCCAAATTACCTCAGATGGCAAGACTTCCTCCATCACCCTTTCTACTGCTGTAATACTGTCCTTGACAAGCAATGCCACACCTCCCCCTCTTTTACTCCCATCTCTGACCCTACTAAAACATTTAAACCCTGGAACCTGCAACAGCCATTCCTGTCCCTGTTCTACCCACATCTCTGTAATGGCCACAACATCGAAGTCCCAGGTACCAATCCATGCTGCAAGCTCACCTACCTTATTTCTTATACTTCTGGCATTGAAGTATACACATTTCAAGCCACCTTCCAGTTTACAGGCACCCTCCTTCGAGATCAATGCCATGTTCCTAACCTCCCTACACTCAAGGTCCTGTACCCTAAAGCTACAGTCCAGGTTCCCATGCCCCTCCAGAGTTCGTTTAAACCCTCCCAAAGAGCACTAGTAAACCTCCCCCCAAGGATACTGGTGCCCCTCAGGTTAAGGTGTCGACCGTCCTGTTTATAGAGGTCCCACCTTCCCCAGAAAGAACTTCAGTTGTCCAGAAACCGGAATTCCTCCCTCCTGCACCATCCCTGTAGACACGCATTTAACTCTTCTCTCTCCCTATGCTCGACTCTCTATCACGTGGCACGGGTAACAAACCAGAGACAACAACTCTGTTCGTTCTAGCTCTGAGCTTCCAACGTAGCTCCTTGAAAGACTGTCTAACATCCTCACCCCTCTTCCTACCTATGTCGTTGGTGCCAACGTGGACCACGATCTGGGGCTGCTCCCCTTCCCCCTTAAGGACCCGGAAAACACGATCAGAGACATCACGTACCCTTGCACCTGGGAGGCAACATACCAATCGTGAGTCTCTGTCGCCCCCGCAAAACCGCCTATCTGTGCCCCTCACTATTGGGTCCCTAATAACTATCGCTCTACCTTTCTCCACCCTTCCCTTCTGAGCAACGGGGACAGGCTCCGTGCCAGAGGCCTGAATCTCGTTGCTTACCCCAGGTAAGTCATCCCCCCCACAATTATCCAAAACGGTATACTTGTTCTTGAGGGGAATGACCGCAGGGGGTCCCTGCACTGGCTGCTTCCTCCTACTCCCCCTCACTGTCACCCACCTCTCTATAACTTTCGGAGTAACTACTTCCCTAAAGCTGTGCCGTCAACCCCCCACTGTACTCCCTGTACACCCACTTCAGTATCCTCAGCCTCCTACTGTTCTCCCCGTACACACACAGCTGCGTCCGCATCACCTACTTTAGATCCTGTAAACCCACGGCTGTGTCCTCAGTCCACCACTGTACTCCGGTACACACACGGCTGTGTCCTCAGTCCCCTACTGTACTCCAGTACACACCCAGCTATGTCCTCAGTCCCCTACTGTACTCCGGTACACACAGAGCTGTGTCCTCAGCCCCCTACTGTACTCTGGTACACACAGAGCTGTGTCCTCAGTCCCCTACTGTACTCCTGTACACACAGAGCTGTGTCCTCAGCCCCCTACTGTACTCCCTGTACACACACACAGCTGTGTTCTCAGCCCCCTACTGTACTCCCTGTACACACACGGCTGTGTCCTCAGCCCCCTACTATACTCCGGTACACACACAGCTGTGTCCTCAGCCCCTTACTGTACTCCGGTACACACAGAGCTGTGTCCTCCATCCCCTACTGTACTCCGGTACACACAGAGCTGTGTCCTCAGCCCCCTACTGTACTCCCTGTACACACACAGAGCTGTGTCCTCAGCCCCCTACTGTACTCCCTGTACACACATGGCTGTGTCCTCAGCCCCCTACTGTGCTCCGGTACATACATGGCTGTGTCCTCAGCCCCCTAATGTACTCCCTGTACACACACGGCTGTGTCCTCTGTCCCCCTACTATACTCCAGTACACACACAGCTGTGTCCTCAGTCCCCTACTATACTCCGGTATACACACAGCTGTGTCATCAGTCCCCTATTGTACTCCCTGTACACACACGGCTGTGTCCCTCAGCCCCCTACTGTACTCCCTGTACACACGTGGCTGTGTTGCCAAATTCCAAACAATGCCAACTGTAAGTTTGCTGATGACATCACCAAAGCAGGAGGGATATCAAACAACGATGAGTTTGAACACAGAAAGCAGATAGTGGGTTTAGTAGCATGGTGGAATGATAATAACCTCCCTCTCAAATTTGCCAAAAGTAAAGAACTGATCATTGACTTTAGAACGAAAGGAGGTGAACAAGCCCCTATCTACATCAACGGTCGAGACAGTGCAGAGCGTCAAGTCCCTCGGAGTGATGATAATGGCAATCTACCCTGGACCTCTCACATGGGTGTGACAGTCAAGATGGTTCAAAAACGTCACTGCTTCCTCACTTGGCTCAGGATAATTAGCATGCACTACTTCTACAGTTGCACTATTGTAAACGTACTGTCCGGGTGTGTAATGGCCTGGTACAGCAACACTCTGCCCAGGACCATAAGAAACTACAGAAGATTGTGTTCACAGCCCAGACAAAGGCGGTCTCATGTCTCCCAACCATTGACTCTATTTACACGGCCTGTTGCCGCAGAAAGGCTGCCAACATCTATCCAAAATTACTGAGGGAAGGGAGAGAGGAAATAGCTAGGGCCTTAACAGATTTCTTTGTAACATCCTTGAACACAACTGAGGGCCCGTAGGACAGGAAAATTTCTAATCCCCTTGTTAAGAAGGGGAGCATGAATAATCCAGTTAATTATAGACCGGTGAGCCTGACGTCTGGGGTAGGGAAGCTGTTTGACAAGATACTGAGGGATAAGATCTATTCTCATTTGGATGAAAATGGTATCATCAGTGAGAGGCAACATGGTTTAGTGCAGTGAAGGTCATGTCTTACCAACTTAATAGAATTATTTGAGGAAGTGACAAAGTTAATTGATGAGGGAGGGAATGTACATGTCATGTACATGGACTTCAGGAAGACGTTTGATAAGGTTTCCCATGGTCGGGCTATGGGGAAAGTGAAGTCACGTGGTGTCCAGGGTGTGTTAGCTACATGGATAAAGAACTGGCTTGGCAACACGGGACAGAGTGTAGTTGGGGAAGGGAGTTTCTCCACATGTAGTACTATGACCACTGGTGCTCCATTTAAGATGTTTCTGGAAATATACATGAATGGGCAGGGAGCATAGGGATACAGACCTTTAGAAAATAGGAGACAGGTTGAGATGGAGGACTTGGATCGGCGCAGGTTTGGACCGCCAAATGGCCTGTTGCACTGGAATGTTCTTTGTTCTAACATTACCAAAGTCCCATCATATGCCTGTAAAGGTCTCCCACAACCTCTTCCATCAGGCTAAAAGATACAGACGCTTGAACACACAGAGCAGTAAGTTCAGGAACAGCTTCTTCCTAGCTGTTATTAAGCTGATGAATGGACTTTCTAATCTCAGATAATGCTGATTTTGTTCATATTGATCTCGCCGAGCGCGCGCCCTGTGCAGCGTAGCCAATATGCCTCTCAGACATGTTTTACAGCCATCATTCAATACAACCATTATTACCATGATCTTCCTGGGCATCTTGGCACAGGACAAAATAAATCCTCACCTCCCTACCCCCATCTCCCTCCAGTGCTCACGCCCAGGTCTCTCTGGTCCTCAGCGTCAGCTCCTTCCATTCCCCCCAGCTCCCCTTGACCCTATCTCCAGCTCGCTGTGACCTTTGTCTCTCACTGTTTCTCTCACACTGCCTATTTCCCTGTGTAAGCCTTCTCCCTGTCTTCTGTTTCTCTCCCTGAACCTATTATCTTCCCTTCTCCCTGCACATGTGACTGTTTCCTTGTTTTGTTTCCTTTCTCTCTTTGACTGACTGTCCATCTGTTTCCCTCGCTGTGTTCTCTCTCTCCTTTTCCTTGTTTCTGTCTCTTTCTCCTTCGTTGGCTTCTCTATTCATTTGAACCAGGTGATGGCTCATTGGTTCGATGTTGGCAATACAATACACTCCCAACAAGGTTTTGTTATAGAGGACATAATGTAAAATTATCAGTTACATTTCAATTGCTGTCAAAACAGCAACCAGAACGTGGGTATCCATTTAACAGACAATTGTTATATCTAACTATTTTGAAACCACCCATCCCCCAGTGCTCTGCATACTGGAAACTGAAAACATTTTATTCGGGTGCGTGATGGCCTGGCATGGTAACTGCTCTGCCTAGGACCATAAGAAACTACAGACGGTTGTGTGCACAGCTCAGACCAACACGGAAGACAACCTTCCGTCCATTTGTACTTGTCATTGTCGCAGAAAGGCTGGCAACATCAAAGATCTTTCCCAAACTGGTCATGATCTCCTTCAACCTCTTCCAACAAGGAGGAGACACAGAGGCTTGAAAACATGGACCAGCATGCTCAGGAACACTTCCTTCACGACCATTTTAGACTGACAAATTGACATCTCTCACTTTTCAAATAATATTAATCTTGCTAATGTCGATCTTACTTTGCACACCTCCTGTGAAGCTGTAACCTTGTATGACTCAATCTGTGTAAGTACCCCACGATCTCTGTTTTCTTGTTTACTATCATGTGCCTGCACTACAATAAAAACAAACCTTTCCATTGTACATTTGACTAAAATAAACGAAACGAAATCAGATCAAGCACGTGGACTGCAGCGGCTCAGGGTTTTCTCAAGGGCAACTGGAAAAATGAACTCATGCTGCCCCAGTCAGAGATACCCATATCTCATTCATGAATATAAGAAGGTTACCACACTTAAGGAGGACAGACAGAGGGAATCAAATTGCTTTGAACATGATCTTAGATATATACAGGTTTCCGTCGCTATTTGTAAGCAGAGTATTCCTACGAAACTGTTCGCAAGCTGATATGGTGTAAAGTGCAGGAGCACTAACTTATATGGGAAAAAAATCGGCTTTCTTCGTAAAAGTGAAAATCCTGTTCGGATATCTTATGGTTAGCAAAACAATGTCCTAATTTAATTATTCAAAAAGGGAAGTGGCGAAAAGCGAACTTTTGAAAAGCGGGGATACCCACATTTGCAAGGGCATGATATTCAGGAAGATATGAAAGGTGAAAAATAAATGAGGTGAATCTCACATTTTATTTCCAGCACAGCTGATCATCATTCTCTTTGTTTGCTCTTTTTCTTCTATATCTCTCTTTCTCAATTGATTCCTCCTCCTCTTCAAAGCAGACTTCCCTGTCAACGGTATTAATCACACCCTTTTCCAGCTGTTTTCAATTCAGGAAAGTTCCCCAGCACTTTCTATTCGTGTCTGTGCATTTCTTTCTATAATTTCAGATTTTCAGCATCTTCCTTTATTTGATTTCACCTTCAATTTTGTTATTTCGTAGGATGTTGGCATCTCTGCCAAGGGCAGAAATTAGTGACCATCACTAATTGTATTGATTATGAGGCCATCCACAAGCCAATATAAAGTTAAGCACATTGTCATGGGTCTCAAGTCACAATTAACCCAGACCAGGTAATAACATTAGATTTGTTTACCGAAGGTGATCAGTGAAAGAAAAAGGTTTTCAGACACAATGTTGTTTTATGTTTGTTTTTCGTGAAATTCACTTTTATTCCGATTCTTATTATTTTTATTTTTGTTCTGTCATCAGCTGTGGTGGACTTGAAACAATATCTTTCGTTTATTAAGCTTTGCCTCACAATTACATCTAGCGACATTCCTACATTCATACATTGCCCTCATCAAGAAGTAACGTCCGAGACAAGAGCAATTTTGTGATTGAAGTATTTGTAATTGGAAAAGTGGTCAGAAGAGAGCTTGAAACATTAAGTCTGAATTTTACCAACGTGCAGCCAATGGTTTGTTCAGCAACAATACTGACACAGAGATGGAGATTGGGGATATTAGGAGCTGGGAGTGGACAGGTTTGGTGACAGAGAGAACACCAGACAAAAATCAGTTCAGGACAAAAAGGGATCTCGAGGTTTTGCACATTTTTGTTCTCAGATGTTTGTGAGGGAGTGGTCTGTAATTCATGGGTAATGAATGGAGACTGCAATTGAAATTGAAGACAAGAGTTTCTTTCTCTGACAAATATAGAGAACAGAAATTACAACGAGGTTCAAACTTGTTTGCGGGATTAATGAATGGACAGAGGTAGAGAACACCAACAATAGCGAGAATAGGTGAGTAGCTCACCCTCCACCCCGCCCAGAATAATCATCAGCACTGCTGATATCCGATATGGTAGAAATTCCCAAGAGAGGGAAATATTGAAAAGACTCAAGGAAAACCTCCTCTCCATTGCTGTAATGTTCCAGTCCGCTATTCTCAGATTCAGATCTATGCAGCTGTTGATCTCTGCTACTGTTGGAGCTGATGCATCTGTTACTACAGTGGGATATCGCACTGAATGAAGCCTCTTACTAATAGGAGAGGGAAACCCTCCAGTGACACAGTTGCATTGCATGGAGACTGACATCAATCACAATCAGAGCAAACAGTCCCTGCTTTCAATACAGCACATTCAGTTCACAATATATCTGGAATGGACTCCATGTTGACATTGCTCGCTATTGGTCACATCTCCCATCATCAATCGCTCTAGTGAAGTCAGTTGTGAGGGAGAATAAGAATATTTTCTTTTCGTGGGCGACATGATTCTGCTCTCTTGTCCGTTTACTATGCTGTAACCATCTCTCCAAAAATCCCTCCACCACCCCCAAAAGAATCACAAACAGGATTTTGTTACTGTGCTGATCTCTCCTCCACGGGAACAAACGCTAGCGAACAGATTGCCATTCAACACAGTCGCCCTGGATTTCTCGGAATGTTCCTCTCACTGCTCTAATAAGGAAACTTGGGACGTCCAAAGGGAATATGCTTCAGTAATTTATTTATATAAATTGACAGCCTTCTAAGTGCAGTTTTATTTGCTGTAAACCGTATTTTTACACACTTTGGCCTCAGTCCAAAACTAAAAGTGATAACTACAATGAACGTATTCATTAAGACTTATGAATTAATGAGTTAGGTTGGAATGAACATGACATTGGCTGGGAGATAGGGCGGAATGGAAGCAGTCGCTGTGGAGACTGCATGGGGAGTACAATGATATTCCCCAGTCATCATCTCTCTTTCGGATAGACAGAATTAAATGTAATGCATTACAAGGAAACAGCCAACATTTGGGAGATGCAATGCTGAATAACAATGCGAACTAAAAGGATAATATTAAATGTGATAAAGTTAACTACATTTTATATACACACATTTAATCATTGGAAATACAGATTGAGTAGGGTCACCGGACCTGAAACATTAACTTTGATTTCTCTTCACAGATACTACCAGACCTGCTGAGCTTGCCCTTTAAGTTCTAGTTTTCTTTTTGTTTGAGATTGATAATATTGTTCATATCTGGCAGGATACTTACAATTAAAAGCAGACACAAAAACAAAATGTGAAGGGCAATGGGGACAATACAGGAGACTAACAGCAGAGATATAGTCATTCCAAACTGGAAGAGACAATGGGCTGAGGTTCCCCCACTTTTGCTGTAAATAATTCTGTGTAATCAAAGCCTTTGGAGAGGGGGTAGACAAGCTAGTTCAACGAAGGACACAGAGTGCTCCACTATCAATACTCTATTCCTATTATCTCATAAAAAGTCAGCTGCCTCTAAAATGTCTTTTCAAACAAAGTGGAGTTCCTGAGATTTACAGGATAATCAGAAAAATATTATTTTTTTCCTTTGAATCTTAAAGAAGAAACAGATTTCGGCCGTAACACAGGTGTCACAGACACAGCAACTGTAATAGGAACGTGAAATGACTACATTGTCCACATATAAACAAATTCAGCATGTAGCCCTGTCAAGAAACATGAAATAGAGTGATACGGAAACATGAAATACAAACAGACAATGATGGTAGAAGCGCAACAGGTGAGGAAGTATCTGCAGAGAGAAACAGAGTTAACATATCGAATATGATGTGACACTGTTCTGAAAAAGTCATATTGAAATCAAAGGTTAATTCGGTGTATCTCTGCTCAGAGAGTGCCGGACCTGCTGAGTTTCCCTCTATCGATTTCTTTTTCTTTCTGAACTGTGACAAATTGACTGATCTGAACGATATAAGCAAAGCTGCTATCTCAGTTGAATCTCGAATATTTGTTTATGGACATTAAATGAGAAATTACAAAGTTCCTATGTTTGACAGAGCTCCAAATAGCCATGACGCATTGCATTGTTATACAAAAACATTGTGAGACATTGTTGAAACAAAAACCGAAGTTGCTGCAAAAGGTCTGCAGCATCTGTGCAGAGAAATCAGAATTAACGTTTCTAGTTCAGTGGCCCTTCCTCAGAACGTAAAGTAGCCCTGAAAATGTTGATTAATATACAGCAGAGGCTGAATAGCTGTTAACGGAGACTGTTAGTAGCTAACAATAGGGAGTGAGTAATGGAAGGCCTCGTGAGAACTAGGCCTGGTGCATGGGTAGGGGGCATTGAGGAGTTCAGTCCTTAAAATTATTGAACATTATCTTGAGTCTGAATGGCTGCAGGGTCCACCCGCGGAAAAGGAGGTGTTGTTTTTCCAGCTTGCGTTGAAATGTCCTGGAACACTGCAGCAAGCCTGACATTGGTCAGGGAACAGGATGGGGTATTAAACTGGCAGGCAACTGGAAAGTCAGGGTCTTTTGCATAGGTACAGTGATGTAGTCACTCAGTCTACCTTTAGTTTCCCCAATGTAGAGCAGACCACAATGTGAGCAGCGAATGTAGTAGACCGGATTGTGGGAAATGTTGGTAGGATGCTGCTTCACCTGGAAGGTGTGTTTGGGACCTTGGTTAGTGAGGAGGGAGGAGGTAAATGGGAAAGTGTAACACCTCTGGCAGGGTAAAGTGAAGTATACCTGTGGTGGGGGCTGGTGGAGGTGATGGGGGGGAAGGTGTGGGTAATGAATAACGAGCGGACCAGGGTGTCCTGGAGAAAATGGTCACTTCAGAAGGCGGAAAAGGGAGAGGAGGCAAATATGTGTCTGGTGGTGGCATCTCGCTGGAGGTGGGGGAATGCAGACTGATGATCTTCTGCATGTCAATGCTGGCGAAATGGTAGGTAAGGACTGGGGGAATTCTTAACGCTGTTACAGGAGGGAGGAGAGAGGGTGAGGGTAGAAGTGCAGGAGATGGGTCGGAACTGGTTGGGGGCCTGTCAATAACAATTCTGGGGGGTTCTTGGTTGAGGACGAAAGTAGACATTTCAGAGGCCACATTTCTGAAGTTGACATCATCAGAAGCAATGTCGTGGAGACAGAGGAACTGGGGGAATGGAATTGAGTCTTTGCAGGAAACAAGGTGTGAGGATGTATACTCCAGGTAGCTGTGGGAGTCGGTGGGTTAATACTGGATATCAGTGACCGGTCTATCCCCAGAAATAGTAGCAGAGATGTCGATGAACGTAAGGGAGGAGTCAGAGGTAGACCAGGTGAAAGTGAGGGAGAGCTGTAAATTGGAAACAACGAACTTTTCCAATTATGGACAAGCGAGAGGAGCAGCAGCGATGCTATCATCTCCGTACCAGGCAAAGAGTTGTGGATGGGGGCTGGAATAGAACTGGAACAAGGAATGGTCTACGTACCCCAGGAAGGAACAGGTATAACTTGGGTCCACGCATGTATCCATACACCCCCTCTGTATGGCAGGAGCAAGCTGAAGCAATGGGTCTGCCCAGGCAGTTCTGTTTGTGGATTTTCAGGAGGAGATAAAAGCGAGCTCTACTATCAGAGGACCATCAGCTTTGGGACTGTTAGGTGGGGGTGAGTGGGGGGGGGGGAGGGCTGGTGGGCGAGTAAGTGGGAATCTCCAGATGAAATGTGGTCAGATTTAGTAAATAAAATAGCCTGATATGCCATGGAAGGGTTATGGGCCAGTAGGTGATATGTGGAGGTATCTGAGAGCTGGCACTCAGCCTCTGAAATGTCGAGGTGAGTCTACCAGACTGCAGCAGCACTACCCTTATCGGCACAGGCTGAATAACATAGTCAGGGTTGGATCGAAGCATACAGCATACAGTCTGTTCAAAGGGTGATAGGTTGGATAGGGTGAGGGGGATACAGAGAATTTAAGACAATCAAACTCCCATGGAGCGTCCTCAATGACCAGATTGAGATCAGGTAAACGCCAGAGGAATGTATCCAGCTGGAGGGAGAGTGTTGGAGCTGGGTGAAGGGGTTATGGGATGGGGAGTGGACTCTTGCCCAAAGAAATGGACACAGAGGAGAAGATGGTGGAAGAAGAGTTCAACAATATGTCGTTCCTGAAATTCATTAAAGTGGGGCACAGAGGGATAAAGCTGAGACCTTTGCTGAGTACAGAACATTCAGATTTAGAGCGTGGAAGGTTCGGAGGGATGGTGAATACACGACAGGCTTGGGGGAGGGGATGGACTCAGATTGCAGGGCATGGGTGGAGTGGCAGGTTCCAGAGGCTCATAGGCATCTCTAAGTTATTCCATCTTGAGGGCCTCATGTAGCTGGCGAGCATGGTGAATGAGCTGGAGAATGAAGTAGAATTGGGGAATGGTGCAGTCTTGAGCCAATGTGATGTGATACTGTTGAACTGAGAAAATATTGAGCTCAGTGGCAACCATACTGCACGACAAGTCCTCAGAAAGTAAGAGATTGAAAATAATCGAAATTGTTGTTTTATTGTGATGCTCTGATTTAATTGAGGTGACACTCAACTGGTAAGGTCTTACTTTTCTGAGACTTTAGACCAAACTGTGAAAGCTGAATGTATCTTGATGTTATTAATAAGACAAATCCATCCATGGTTTTGGAAGGCACTAGCAAGGGCAGAGTTTATTTGTCATTCCCAATAGCTCTGGGGAAGGTGTCATTGTTCATTGAGGAAATTATGAGCACGGAAGTTCCTCTGATTTCCAATAACCACAGTTTGCTGAGAGGGAATGATGCTACATGAGTCAAATGCTACTTTGATGGCAAGGGAAGTTACTCTGATCTCACCTCAACTGACATTGGAAAATCAGTTAAAATACTAAAGAGAAAAAGGATAGAAGACGGCTTATTGAACAATGTGGTCACTGTCCTCGAAACGTTTAAGGACAAACAGATGCAGGGACTTCTGATTCTGAGGAGAGGTGTTTCCTATTTGGGGTGAGGCTGTTTGGTTAAGCGCTGTGACAGAGAGAGACAGAAAAAAAGTTCCACTCTGTATGGGGGAAAAAACCCTATTCACGGTGCATTGGACAATGACAGACATACACTATTGTCTGTTCCTATTGGGCATTGATCATCTCATTCTCACCAATAGCAGCACAGAAGCCAGGAGCTCCCATCACCCCAGTTGGAAAGCAAAAAGGGGTAAGGGATGGCAAGTGGAAGTGGGAGTAACGAGGGAACTGGTGTAACTTACAATGGGAGTGGCAGAAGAATGGTCTGAAGAGATATCATCAGTCGAAGAGTATGTGACATCAGCAGGGGTAGTTCAAGGGAAGTAGGAGTGTAAAGAAAGAGTAGGAAGGGGAGGAAGAATGGCTAATGAAGTTTTAGTGACTGGGTAAAGCTTGTTTTTGGAAAAGTGAGATTGGGCAAAAACCACCACTGTTCAGGAAAATTGGGATCTAATTCCATTGAAAATTAAGATTTGATGTACTTCTTTTTCTATCACTTGATTCTTTCTCAGATTGTATATTGACTCTGTGGTTTTGTATCTCCATCAAAAGCAGGTGACGTGTTTTTTTTTTCTCTCCTGGTGTTGTGTCTCAACATTTTTGATTTTTTTTAACAGAATGTATTTGCTTCCAATTCAAGGTAGAGATGAGAATATGATTTGATCTCCTGCAGTTTGTCCATAACATAGAATTTAATTGAGTATTTATCCTCATCACATCAACTGATTCAAGCCTGAGGCAGCAATTGAACCCGAGTCTCTGGCGTTTGGAGGCAGCATTGCGAACCATTGTGCCACCCAACATCTTTCTCCTCTCATCCTAAACCTATGCCCTTTGGTTCTGAACTCCCCGACGCCAGGGAAAAGACTTTATCCATTTAAAGTCTCCATGCCCTTCACAATTTTTTACATCTCTAGAAGGTCACCCCTCCGCCTCCAACGCTCAAGAGAAAACAGCCCAATTATGTACAGCCTCTCCTGATACCTCAAATCCTCCAAACCTGTCAACATCCTTGTAAATCTTTCCTGAACCCTTACAATTTTCACAACATATTTCCGATAGGAAGGAGACCAGAATTCCACGCAATATTCCAACAGTGGCCTAACCAGTGTCCTGTACAACCACAACATGACCTCACAACTCCAATACTCAATACTCTAACAAATAAAGGAAAGCATACCAAACACCGCCTTAACTATCCTACCTACCGGCGACTCCACTTTCAAGGACCCATGAACCTGCACTCCAAGGTCTTTTTGTTCAGCAACACTCCCCAGGACCTTGCCATTAAGTGTATAAGTCCTGCTAAAATTTGCTTTCCGAAAATGCATCGCCTCTTATTTATTTGAATTAAGCTCCATCTGCCACTTCTCAGCCCATTGGCCCATCTGATTAAGATCTTGTTGTACTCTGACGAAACCTTCTTCGCTGTCCACTACACCTCCAATTTTGTTGTCATCTGCAAACTTACTAACGATACCTCTTATGCTCGCATCTAAATCTTTTATGTAAATGATAAAAAATAGAGGAACCAGCACTAATTCTTGTGGTACTCAACTGGACACAGGCCTCCAGTCTGAAAAACAACCCTCCACCTCCGCCCTCTGTATTCAACCTTTGAGCCAGTTCTGTATCCAAATGGCTAAATGTCCCTGTATTCCGTTTAGATTTTTTAAAGTGTGGAAAGAAGTCCACACTGACCTGGCAAAGCGCAACCCACCCAGACCCATCCCCCTACATTTACCCCTTAACCTAACACTATGGGCAATTTAGCATAGCCAACTTGATAACCAGTCTCCCATGGAGAATTTTGTCGAACATGTTACTGAAGTCCATATCGATCACATCTACCACTCTGCCCTCTTCATTACTTCTTCAAAAAACTCAATCAAGATCGTGAGATATGATTTCCCACGCACAAAGCTATGTTGACTATCCCTAATCAGTCCTTGCCTTTCTAAATGCATGTACATCCTGTCCTTCAGGATTCCCTTCAACAACTTGCTCACCACCGACGTCAGGCTCACCGGCCTATAGTTCCATGGCTTGTCCGTACCACCCTTCTTAAACAGTGGCACCACGTTTGCCATACTCCAGTGTTCTGGCACCTCTACTGTGACGATCAACGGTACAAATGTCTCAGCAAGAAGCCCAGCAATCACTTCTCTAGCTTCCCAGAGTTCTATAGTACACCTGTTCGGGTCCTGGGGATTTATCCACCTTTACACATTTCAAGACATCCAACACTTCCTCCTCTGTAATATGAACATTTTTCAACGTGTAACCATCTATTTCCTGACATTCTATATCTTCCATATCCGTTTCCACAGTAAATACTAATGCAAAATACTCGTTTAGTATCTTCCCCATTTCCTGCAGCTCCACACAAGGGCTGCCTTGCTGATCTTTGAGGAGTTCCATTCTCTCCTTAGTTATGATTTTGTCCTTAATGTATTTGTAAAAACTCTTTGGAGTCTCCTTAATTCTACTTTCTAAAACTGTCTCATGTCCCCTTTTTGCACTCCTGATTTCCCTCTTACATATACTCCTACTGCCTTTATAGTCTTCTAAGGATTCGCTCGATCTATCCTGTCTATACCTGTCATATGCTTCCTTCTTTTTATTAATCAAACCCTTTAGATAGCCAGCAATCCCTATACTACCAGCCTTTCAATTCATTCTAACAGGAAATACTTTCTCTGGATTCTTGTTTTCTCATTTCTGAAGGCTTCTCATTTTCCAGCCGTCCGTTTACCTATGAACATCTGCCCCCAATCAGGTTTTGTAAGTTCTTGCCAAATACTGTCAAAATTGGCCTTTCTCCAATTTAGAACTTCAACTTCAAGATCTGGTCTATCCTTTTCCATAATTGTTTTAAATCTAATAGAATTATGGTCGCTGGCCCCAAATTGCGCCTCCTCTAACACCTCAGTCACCTGCCCTGCCTTATTTCCCCAGAGTGGGTCAGGTTTTGCACCTTCTCTAGTCGGTCCATCCACATACTGAATCAGAAAATCTTCTAGTACACACTTAATAACTTCCTCTCCATCTAGACTCTTAACCCTATTGCAGTCCCTGTCTATGTTTGGAAAGTTAAAATCTCCTACCGTAATCATCCTATTTTCTTACAGATAGCTGAGATCTCCTTGCAAGTTTGTTTCTCATTTTCCCTCTGACTATTAAGGAGTCTATAATACAATCCCAATAAGGTGATCATCCCATTCTTATTTCTCAGTTCTACCTAAATAACTTCCCTAGATGTATTTCCAGGAATATCCTCCCTCAGTACAGCTGTAATGCTATCCCTAATCAAAAACTCCACACCCCCTCCTGTCCTGCCTCCCTTTCTGTCTTTCCGGTAGCATTTGTATCCTGGGACATTCAGCTGCCAGTCCTGCCCATCCCTGAGCCATGTTTCTGTAATTGCTATGATATCCCAGTCCCATGTTCCTAACCATGCCCTGGATTCATCTGCCTTCCCTGTTCGACCCCTTTGCATTGAAATAAATACAGTTTACTTTATTCATCGTAGCTTGTCCCTGCCTGCTCTGACGGTTTAACTCGTTTCTGTTCTCACTTGTACTAATCTCAGATTGATCTATTTCCTCACTATCTCCCTGCCCCCTGCACCCCCCCCCCCCCCGTGCTTTACTAGCTTAAAGCCTCCCGAGCCGCTGTAGCATATCTCCCAGCCAGTGTATTCGTCCCCTTCCAATTTAGATGCAATCCGTCCTTCTGGTACGGGTTCCTTCTACCTCAAAAGAGATTCCAGTGATCCAAAAATGAGAATACTTCTCCCATACACCGGCTCGACAGGCATGCATTAATGTGCTCTATCCCTCTATTCCTGCCCTCACTAGCTCATAGCGCCGGGAGTAATCCAGATATGACCACTCTGAAGAACCTCCTTTTTATATTTCTGCCTATCACCCTGCAATCTCCGTTCATAATCTCAAACTTTACCCTTCCTATGGAGTTGGTTTCAATTTGGACAATGACCTCTTGTTGGCCTCTCTCCCCCGTGAGAACATTCCGCACCCTTTCTGAGACATCCTTGATCCTGGCACCAGGGAAGCAACACACCATTCTGCTTATTTCTCTGCTGTCCACAGAGCCGTCTGTCTGTACCTCAGACTAGCAAGTCCCATCATACAATTGACCTCGTGGAATCCGATATATCCCCTGTTGCATTAGAGCCAGTCTCCATACCACAAACTTGCCTGATTGTGCTACGTTGCCGTGTGAATCCATCACCCGCTAACATTTTCCAAACAGCATATTTGTTTGAAATGGGGACAGCCCCAGAAGGCTCCTGCACTAGCTACTTCATTATCTTGCCTTTCTTGCAGTTAACCCACCTATGTAACTGTATCTGAGACTTTTCCCCCTTCCTATAACTATCATCCATCACATACTGTTGCTGTTACCAATTCTTCATTGTCTTAAACTGTCTCTCCAACCGATCGATTCGATCTGATAGAATTCGCAACCAGAAGCATTTATTACAGATATAATCCGCAGTAACCCTTAAATCCTCTTTAAACTCCCACATCTGACAAAAAGCGCATATGATTCTACTAAGGCCATTTGTGCTCCTTCACAATCTACAGACCCAGAAAAAGAAAACTGTCTTATTCCTCTACAAAACACTGCCCAAGTCTATATTAATATTTATGGCTTATATTTTAAGATTAAGCCAAAGCCATATCTCAAAAATATATTAATAAGGATTAACCCACTCTACTTCTGCAGACTTTCTGTAGGACACATTTAAAACAATCCACTATCTCACTGGGAACTTTGCTCAAACAGTTCCTCCAAACCAGTTGTAAATTTCACTGTTTGTAAATTTTCCTGAAGGCACTCCGATATCTAGAGTGGGAGCAGCGGCCAAGGAAAAATGAACCCGGGAGACTACAGCTAAAGTAAGACAGTTTGTTTCAAAATTACTTACCTGTAGCGGGCAGCTGTGTTTTTATTTCTCTCTTCACAAAAAGAGCGGGAGCAGCAGAGGAAGTGACGGCAAACAGAGGGGCAGCCGGGAAGGAGAACGGTGAGTATAAATACTCACCCTTTAATCACCAACGGTCATTTGAGTGGGAGCAGCGGCCGAGGAAAAACGAACCCGGGAGACTACAGCTAAGGTAAGACAGTTTGTTTCAAAATTACTTACCTGTAGCGGGCAGCGGAAGTGAGGTTGGAGCGCATAGCTGGGCGGGAAGGCAAGTGATTAATATTTGAGTGGGTGTGTTGCAGCACGTGGCTGCAAGGATGGTGTAGGAGGGAGGGCTTCAGATATTTGGACAATTGGACTGCATTCTGGGGAAGGTGGGACCTGTATAAACAGGACGGGTTGCACCTGAACCAGAAGGGCACCAATATCCTGGGGGGTAGGTTTGCTAGCACTCTTCGGGGGGGGAGGGGGTTAAACAAATTTGGCAGGGGGATGGGATCCGGACTTGTAGTCCAGCAAGTAAGCTAGCTGTGTCAGGATGCCCAAGACTGTAGGGAGGCTGTGGAGAAGGTAGCACTGACAGGGACTACTTGCGGACACAGAGATGGGCTCAAGTGCGTATACTTCAACGCAAGGAGTATCAGAAATAAGGTGGGTGAACTTAAGGCGTGGATCGGTACCTGGGACTACGATGTTGTGGCCATCACGGAAACATGGATAGATGAGGGACAGGAATGGCTGTTGGAGGTTCCTGGTTACAGATGTTTCAGTAAGATTAGGGAAGGTGGTAAAAAAGGAGGGGGGGGTGGCATTGCTAATTAGAAATGGTATAACGGCTGCAGAAAGGAAGTTTGAGGGGGATCTGCCTCTGGAGGTAGTATGGGCTGAAGTCAGAAATAGGAAAGGTGCAGTCACCTTGTTGGGTGTTTATTATAGGCCCCCCCAATAGCAGCAGAGATGTGGAGAAACAGATTGGGAAACAGATTTTGGAAACATGCAGAAGCCACAGAGTCGTAGTCATGGGCGACTTCAACTTCCCAAATATTGATTGGAAGCTCTTTAGATCAAGTAGATTGGATGGGGCGGTGTTTGTGCAGTGTGTCCAGGAAGCTTTTCTAACGCAGTATGTAGATTGTCCAACCAGAGGGGAGGCCATATTGGATTTGGTACTCGGTAATGAACCGGGACAAGTGGTGGGCTTGTTAGTGGGTGAACATTTTGGTGATGGTGACCACAATTCTGTGACTTTCACGTTGATTATGGAGAGAGATAGGTGCGCACAACAAGGAAGTTTTTACAATTGGGGGAAGGGAAATTACGATGCTGTAAGACAGGATTTGAGGAGCATACGTTGGGAACATAGGCTGTCAGGGAAGGATGTGGTGGAAATGTGGAACTTTTTCAAGGAGCAGATACGACGTGTCCTTGATATGTATGTACCGATCAGGCAGGAAAGAAATGGTCGTGTGAGGGAGCCTTGGTTGACGAGGGAGGTTGAATGTCTAGTAAAGAGGAAGAAGGAGGCTTACATAAGGTTGAGGAAACAGGGTTCAGACAGAGCAGTGGAGGGATACAGGATAGCCAGACGGGACCTGAAGAAAGGGATTAGGAGAGCTAAGAGAGGGCATGAAAAATCCCTGGCGGATAGGATCAAGGATAACCCCAAGGCATTCTATGCGTATGTGAGAAACCTGAGAATGACGAGAACGAGGGTAGGTCCGATCAAGGACAGTGGTGGGAGACTGTGTATTGAGTCGGAAGAGATAGGAGAGGTCTTGAACAAGTACTTCTCTTCAGTATTTACGAACGAGAGGGACCGTATTGTTGAAGAGGAGAGTGAAACGGACTGATAAGCTAGAAGAGATACCTGTTAGGAAGGAAGATGTGTTGGACATTTTGAACAACTTGAGGATAGACAAGTCCCCCGGGCCTGACGGGATATATCCTAGGATTATGTGGGAAGCAAGAGAGGAAATTGCAGTACCGTTGGCAATGATCTTCTCGTCTTCACTGGCAACTGGGCTGGTACCAGGGGACTGGAGAGTAGCGAATGTTGTGCCCCTGTTCAAAAAAGGGAATAGGGATAACCCCGGGAATTACAGGCCAGTTAGTCTTACTTCTGTGGTAGGCAAAGTAATGGAAAGGGTACTGAGGGATAGGATTTACGAGTATCTGGAAAGACACTGCTTGATTAGGGACAGCCAGCACGGATTTGTGAAGGGTAGGTCTTGCCTTACAAGTCTTATTGAATTCTTCGAGGAGGTGACCAAGCATGTGGATGAGGGTAGAGCAGTGGATGTAGAGTACATGGATTTTAGTAAGGCATTTGATAAGGTTCCCCATGGTAGGCTTATGCGGAAAGTCAGGAGGCATGGGATAGAGGGAAATTTGGCCAATTGGATAGAAAACTGGCTAACCGGTCGAAGTCAGAGTGGTGGTAGATGGTAAATATTCACCATGGAGTCCAGTTACAAGTGGAGTTCCGCAGGGATCAGTTCTGGGTCCTCTGCTGTTTGTAATTTTTATTAATGACTTAGATGAGGGAGTCGAAGGGTGGGTCAGTAAATTTGCAGATGATACAAAGATAGGTGGAGTTGTGGACAGTGAGGAGGGCTGTTGTCGGCTGCAGAGGGACTTAGATATGATGCAGAGCTGGGCTGAGGAGTGGCAGATGGAGTTCAACCCTGCCAAGTGTGAGGTTGTCCATTTTGGAAGAACAAATAAGAATGCGGAATACAGGGTTAATGGTAGGGTTCTTGGTCAGGTGGAGGAACAGAGGGATCTTGGGGTCTATGTTCATAGATGTTTGAAAGTTGCCACTCAGGTGGATAGAGTTTGTAAGAAGGCCTATGGAGTGTTATCGTTCATTAGCAGAGGGATTGAATTCAAGAGTCGTGAAGTGATGTTGCAGCTGTACAGGACTTTGGTTAGGCCACACTTGGAGTACTGTGTGCAGTTCTGGTCGCCTCACTTTAGGAAAGATGTGGAAGCTTTGGAGAGGGTGCAGAGGATATTTACCAGGATGTTGCCTGGAATGGAGAGTAGGTCGTACGAGGATAGGTTGAGAGTTCTCGGCCTTTTCTCGTTGGAACGGCGAAGGATGAGGGGTGACTTGATAGAGGTTTATAAGATGATCAGAGGAATAGATAGAGTAGACAGTCAGAAACTTTTTCCCCGGGTACAACCGAGTGTTACAAGGGGACATAAATTTAAGGTGAAGGGTGGAAGGTATAGGGGAGATGTCAGGGGTGGGTTCTTTACCCAGAGAGTGGTGGGGGCATGGAATGCGCTGCCTGTGGGAGTGGTAGAGTCAGAATCATTGGTGACCTTTAAGTGGCATTTGGATAGGTACATGGATGGGTGCTTAATCTAGGTTAGAAGTTCGGCACAACATCGTGGGCCGAAGGGCCTGTTCTGTGCTGTATTGTTCTATGTTCTATGAATTCAAACAGCAAAGATAGTAACTGTGTGGTACGCTGTCCTGTCAGTTCCTTCCCCTCACCATGTGCTTCCTTTATCCGTTCTTTTCCCTCTTAAAACTGCTGTTTCTTTGACTTTTTTCCCAAAGTTCCAAAACAAAGTTCCAAAGATTTACAAAACAGTAATTGCTGCTCCTGGAATTCGAGGAAATCACCTCCAACACCTAAATTACCTCAAAAAAGGAGCAGCTGCTACAACAAGACATTTTTCCCGCCCAGACGTCTGATAATCCAAATACACTACTTCCACTGGTTGTCTGTGGTCTATGCTGCAAGAAAAAACTTCAAATAGTTCCGAAGTTTGTCAGGCATGATTTCTCTGTCAGAAATGCATTGTGATTCTCTGCAATTTTGCTGTTCATTTCTAAGTACCCAATATCACATCTTATATAATGGATTCCAACTGTTTCCATACATATGTCAAATGAATTGGTCTGCAGTCCTCCACATTATCTCCTCTTCCCTGTGTACATAGATGGATCATGTTTACTACCTTTCAGTTATCTACAATGGCTATGGCCATTGCAGGATCTGCAATAAATAAAATACAGTCACCGACAGTTCAATTAATATGCTCTTTTATTTCTGACATTTTGATATGAAGTATATCTGGCCCATCAGACTTAGCAATGATCAATCAAGCTCCATTTTCAAGTACTACCTTGTTGCTGATATGAATCGACTTTATGTCTTTAGTTTCACAAGTCCCATGTGATCACTTGCTTTACACGGAGATTTCCTGGCGCTGTCTCCATGAAGACAGATACAAAGTCGCTGGTTAGGTTCTGTGCCATTTCCTTGTTCCCCACAATAAATTCTCCATTACCTTACAAATTTCCACATTTTGGCCTTACTTTCGATTTCTTTGGTGTATGGATCGTAGATTTAAGCAGTGTTTGTGTTTCCTGTTTGTTTATATTCATGTTCTTTTTGATTTCGTTAACACTTTCTTCGTCCTTATTATCAGAAAAGTAAATCTCTCAGAATGTTCAGGTTTCCACAATATCTGGAATTCTTCTGAAGCTGCTTCCTTAGATTTAATGTAATCATTAATTTCTTACGTAAACTATTAATGAGTCACTTTCCTTTTCGTTGGTGTTTGTAATTACTGATATGTACGTATTTTTCAGACTTTACAGTA
The DNA here is from genome assembly GCF_047496795.1 of Chiloscyllium punctatum. Lineage (NCBI taxonomy): Eukaryota > Metazoa > Chordata > Chondrichthyes > Orectolobiformes > Hemiscylliidae > Chiloscyllium > Chiloscyllium punctatum. The sequence goes on from NW_027309940.1 coordinate 198,698, forward strand.
TTTCTATCACTAACAGCCAATGTATGTCTCACACTAGATGTCATATTGTATTTTTCCAATTCACTTGACCGTCTAGCCTTCGGGTTTCCATGATATTTGAGTGTAATGTTCAAACATTCTATATTGCTTGCAGGCGCTGTGTAAAATGCAACATATTAATGTCACGATTGCCCAATAGCTGCTTCAGTGCACGGTAAGTAATTAGTCCTTCTGACCACACAACATCACGCCCGAAATAACCTGCTCTCTACTTTGGTTCACAACATACCCTTCAGCCTACCTCATATACACATGAAATAGATTTTTCACAGCATTAGCAATCATTTAGTTAACGCAGCTTAGGTGCAATTTTAGATCATCCAGTATTACTGAAGCACCCACGATATTTGCATATTTAGTTTCCAGAGAATCGGATGCACAACAGTTTTGGTTTAGATATGAAAGGCACGAATGTGTGTTCCTCCTTGTTGTTTGCAAGATCCACACAAACATATTCTGAAGAATCTGAGGGATGTGGTGTGTGGTGTTATGCGTGATAGACGTCGACAAGACATTGGGGAGGCTCACCCCGATGCTGAGATGATCTGAAGGAATGCCAATCAATACAGGACAAGCATCAATAACCTTCCCCGCTCGGCCAGGACAAATCTCTCTCTATTCTCTCTAGTCCCTCACACTCTCTGAATATCTGTTCCAGCACCTGTACCTGAACAAGGCTCTTGCTACACCACTCTCACCTTTGCATGCAACACCCTCATTCCTTCACTCTCTCTGTCACTGAAAGCTAATCGAAATTGAATTTATTGTTTTCCAACATTGAACCAGTGAGACAATTTGATGCTGGGGACATAAAAATGCGAACATTTTGAAAATTGGGGAGGCAGCAGATGCCATCGAGAAAGAAGAAGCCTGGGCATCAACCATCTTGCTCCGCAAGAAATTAGGAAATACTCACTAATCATATATATTTTTTCATATGAAACATATTCACAGTAAACAGAAATACGACGACCCAGGGAATTCAGCAGCCAGAAGAGTAACATCACAGAGGACGGCAGTGGCTGTGTGGTTGTGAAATTAAGTTGATGTAATCTTCATAAGCGTCTAATTGAAACAGCATATTTTTATAGAGTTGGTGGCTGTTGTGTGTGTGTGTGGGGGGGGGGGGGGCTGGATAAAGTTATAAATAGTTGTGGTGTAATGTTCACTTTTACACTTAAAAATAAATTGGCGTTATTTTCTTTAAATAGTGGAACTTGGGAGTTCTCTGTCACTCATATTGCAACAGATTTCGAGGTGAGTTCAACTTTCCTGGGTGTTTTGTTTAATTAATAGAGGCGTTCACCACCATGTCATAACATTTGAAAAGACCAACCGAGAGCAAAAAAATAACACACAAGTAAGGAGTGAGAAGGTTAAATAGTAAAAAAAAGATTGTAAGAGCTTCTTTCGATATGTAAAATGCAAATGAGAGGCAAAAATGGGCATCTGATCGGTAAAGATTGACACAGGAGAGATAGTAATGTGGAACAAGGGAATGGCTGAGGAGCTGAAAAATTCCTTTGTGTCAGTCTTCACGGTTGAAAACACGAGTAATATCCCAAAAGACTTAGTGGACAGACCTGAGTAAGGTGGGCATCACCTAGGAGGAGGTGCTGGAAAAAAACTGAATGGCCTGATGGTAAGTAAATCACCTGGGCCAGATGGACTCCACTCCAGATTTCTAAGGCAGAGAGCTGATGAGACGGGGAGGCGTTGGCGGTGTTCTTTCAGGAATCTCTCGAATCAGGGAGATTCCCAATGGACTGGAAAATCGCTAACGTAATACTCCTGTTTAAAAGGTGAGTAAAGCAAAAAAGGGAAAATCACAGACTGACTAATCAAAACTTGGCTCTAGGTAAGACCCGGGAATGCATTGTGAAGGATGAGATTTATGAATACTTGGATGTGGATGGTAAAGTAGGACAAAGTTACCATGGTTTCATCAAGGGGACATGCTAGAAAACATGCTAGAAAACCTTGAGGACGTAACGAGCAGCTTAGAACAAGGAGAACCAATGGATGTCATTCACCTAGACTTCCAGAAGGTCTTTGACAATGGCTACGGAGTAAGGCAAGGGCCCATAGTATTAGAGGCAAAGTGCTAGCATGGATAGAAATTTGGCTGTCTGGCAGGAAGCAGAGAGCGTCGATAATAGTGTCCTTCTCAGGATAACAGAGCCAGAGACCCGGGTTCAATTCCCACCTCAGGCGACTGACTGTGTGGAGTTTGCACATTCTCCCCGTGTCTGCGTGGGTTTCCTCCGGGTGCTCCGGTTTCCTCCCACAGTCACAAAGATGTGCAGGTCAGGTGAATTGGTCATGCTAAAATTGTCCGTAGTGTTAGGTAAGGGGGATATGTAGGGGTATGGGTGGGTTGCGCTTCGGCGGGGCGGTGTGGACTTGTTGGGCCGAAGGGCCTGTTTCCACACTGTAAGTAATCTAATCTAAAAAAAAACAGCCAGTGACAAGTGGTGTTCCATAAGGCTCAGTGTCGGGACCACAACGTTTCACTTTATACATTAACCAACCAGATGAAGAAGTTGAAGGCATTCTGGTTAAGTTTGAAGGTGATACAACGATAGGTATAGGGACAGCTAACGTCAAAGAGGCATGGAGGCTTAAGAAGGATGTGGGTAGGTTAGGATAATGGACAAAGACGTGGCAGATGGAGTACAAACTGGGAAATTGTGGGAACATGAACTTTGGTAGGAAGAATAAAAACATGGACTATTCAGATGCCTGAAGTGCAAAGGGACTTGGGAGTTCGACTCCACGCTTCTCTCGATGTAAACTTGCAGATTGAGTCAGTGGTTAGGAAGGCAAATGCAGTGATGGAATTTATTTTGAAAGGATTGGAATTTAAAAGCAGGGATGTATTTCTAAGGATCTATAAGGCTCTGGTCAGACCATATGTGGAGTATTATGTGCTGTTCTGAGCCCCATGTCTCAGGAAGGATGTGCTGACCTTGGAATGGGTTCACAGCAGGTACACGAGAATGGTCCCAGGAATGAAAAGCTTAACATATGAGAATTTTGAAGATTCTGGGTCTGTTCTTGATGGAGTTCAGAGGGATGTGAGTGGATCTAATTGAAACATACAGAATACTGAATGGCCTGCACAGTGTGGATATAGAGAAGACTTTCATTGGTAGGAGATTCTAGGACCCAAGAATACAACCTTAGAGTAAAGGGAGATCCTATTAGAAAGGAGGTAAGGGGAAATGTCTTCAGCCAGAGAGTGGAAAATCTATGGAATTCATTTTCACAGAAGGCAGTGGAGGTCAGATCATTGAGTATATCTAAGATAGAGATAGTTTGCTTCTGGAGTATCAAAGGGATCATGGGTTACAGGGAGAAAGCAGGAGAATGGGGTTGAGAAACTTGTCAGCATAACTGAATGGCGGAACAGACTTGGGCTCAATGGCGTCATTTATGTTCCTATTTTCGATGATCTTATGGTCGTAAGCTGCAGTCTGATGCTCCCGTTCTCTTTCTTTGTCCCTCCTGACAGCAAAGTGTGAGATTAAAAAATCCCTGGGTAATATTTAACAAGCGTGGAGCATTCCTTATGAGAATTCATGGGAATCGCTCCACTGCTTGAAGGAAAGTAAATTCTGCCAATTCCAACTGTTCCAGGAAGTAGTCTCATACCAGCAGCTTGTTTGAGTAGAATAACGTCGGAGACAGAATAGCAGTTGAGACACATTATCTCTTTTTCCATTTGATATGAGTTGAAATATTATGAAACTCTGGAAACCATTCCTTCTTCTTTATCATCTTCAGACATGTGCGATTGTGTATGTGTATGACTCTGTGTCTCACATTTTTCGAGAAACTGACCTAGGTTACACTCCGAATTTGATGTAACCAGTGGAAAAGTGGTGTTGGAAAAGGAAGCAGTGACCCTCCAACAGAGCAGGAATGAGAAATTCTCATGGGGCTGTTAAAATGGGAATTCTCTTCTATAGACGTTTATTCCCAAGATGGCAGGTTAACACCACTATTTCCAGCGTAATTAAACATGGCCCATAAAAGTTGGCCTATCAACAACACCCACATTCCAAGAATAAATAAAAAAATGATAAACTGCAGCAGAATTAATTGGATGGGAACAAGACTGTTAGACCACTGCCTGGTGCCATCCAGAATTGTGCTGCCTGTGTACTTTGACTTTGTGCAATTCCCTAGTATTGCGCCTGGGTGCTTGCATTTATTCAAAGTTGTGTTTTGCAACATTTGACAGACAGGTGAATGGAGGAAAATTGTGGACAGACAGAAAAGTGCTGCGCAGACCACACTCAGATCAGCCACGATCTTACCCCGTCTGTTCGAGCAATGACAAAGTGTCTAATTACCCACTGCTGCTCCTCGTCCTGTGTTCCTATGTTCCATTCAGTCCTTAACGCCACCAGAACAGGAGCAGATAGAGACCACCTGCACCAAATATCTGGTCCACAGTATTACAGGATTTCATTCAGACCCTCAACACTGGGTGATTTGGTGTGGGTTGGAAAATGTGATGGGAAATCCAGGCTGGATACAAAAGAGGCCTCTCACCTCTTTACAGAGTGTCTCCTTGCTGCAACTGGTGCTTCATTTGTTGGTCATGTTGTCGACCCAGATTCACTGTGAATATCAGGTCCATATCTCACCCAGAGATAGCTCACCAGATACTTTTCTCTCACTGTCCTCAACATTCAATAACAGCACTTCTCGGTAAATTACAACCATTCACTTTCCAATGACAGAATATGAGTGCATAAGAAACAGGAGTAGATAATTCCGATGCTCTCGCCATTGTATGCGATCATGTCTGACCTACTGTTGGCATTTACTCATCTTTAATGCCCAATTCTTCCCTCGCCTCAGCTCTCTGACAGATTAAAAATCAATCTACCTCCTCTTTAAATACTTGCAGTGATCTATCTCCCCTAACTTTCTATACCTGAGAATTCCTGACATTCACTACCCTCTATAAGAAGAAAACACTCTCCACACAGACGCCATCATGTATTAACATTAACAAAAGTTGTTAACTGACCTGCTCAGGTAAGAGGGATTGACCCCGATATCAAGGCTGGATTTGACTGAAGTTTTTATCCTCAGAGGCACTTAAATATTCAGAATCATGCATCCCGAGTGAAATAAAAATACAAGCCATGGAACTTATCATCTTCTTAGTGTCTGTGTAGAAGATAACGTGTGATTGTCCATCACCATCAAGGTTCAATGCAATTACCTCTTATTCTCTGACAGTGCTACAGATTAACCTTCACTCACTCCTCTTTTACCATCAGCTCAGGGATTATTCTGGTGTAATTCCTTGACACTGTCTCTAGAGCAATGAGAACATTCGTTCTCAGGGTAAAACATTTGTCCATAATACCCCAAATACTGTCTCAACCACACTCTCAGTGATGATCATTATGATTCCTTTCCCACACTTACGGTCTCCGTATCTTTATTATAACATAAAAACCCATTCCGTCTCTATGCACTGTCACTGTTGTGGAATTTAAAAGTTCCTTACATCTGTATGTCAGCATCAGTAAATCCAGCACCAAAGGTGCCTGTGGAGATGAACATCACTCTTGGGGAGAGACTCAGTCAGAAAGATTGCACTTGAAATAAGGAATGGTCACCTACCTGAATGGAAATGGAGTGTAGGAATAATGGAAGCAAGCAGAGGAAGGGAGCTAACTTTACTTTAGTTCTTCCCTCACGGAATGTGTGCAGCCCTGACAAGGCCAGCATGTTATACGGATCTTGAACTTAGTGCCTTGTTCAGTTGCTCCACAGCACAGTAAAGAGTAAAACATATTGATTTGGGGTTGCACTGACATGACTGGGGAAGAATAACCATTGACTTCTCTGAAGGACAGGAATTAAGCAGATGGGCCTTTTTTTATCACAAATGATGATGTTTTCACTTCAATTACATCAATTTCCTTCTTGGGTATCAACAGATTATTATTCTGTGCCTCTCGATTATATGTCAATGATTTAAGCTGCATGCAGTGTCTGCCTGGCTGACAGAATCTGTGTAGTGAACAAGTTCAACATACTCAAGAGCAATTAATCTGCCAATGACGTGTGGCGAGAAAGGACTTGATAAGTTGTATCCAGGTTTAACAACGGCACAATTGATGGTTCTGAGGCTGAGGAGGAGACAGGGATATCATGATGGTGATATTGGACAGAATTAGTGAGTGGGGAAGATATAGAAATGTAGATCTGTGCAGGGCTAGAAGGATTATGGAGTTTGAGAAGAGTCTGGTTCCTCCTCGCATATTGGTGAGCAATTTGTCATGAGTAATTTGCACGTTATAATTTGTGAGGAATAGAATATTTCAGTGGAATTGAAAATATTGACGTCCACCTTTCTAAATTTTAAATAATATGAGCAGCAATTCAGTCCAACCTGGCTTTATGAACAGATAGAATGACTTACCAGGAACACCAACTATAATGAGGATGGGATAGTAACCATTTTGAATAACCATCAGTGCACCATAGAACCACAATGCTAATGAGATCTAAGGTTGAGAAAGCAAGTAAAGACCATCGGATAAACTCCTGCCCATTGCTGTAACATTCCAGTTTAATGTTCTCAGATTCTGATCCATTGCTGTCACATTCCAATCTAATGTTCTCAGATTCTGACCCATTGTTGGAACATTCCAATCTAATGTTCTCAGATTCTGATCTCTCCTTCCCCTCTCTCTAGATCTGCTGATCCCAGTTAGTGCTGTCGGTGATGCTCCCGCTGATACTATGGGATAACACATTGAACTGATTCCCTCATTAATAGAAGAGGAAAGTCCTCCAGTGACATATTTAGGATCCACGGGAGACTGACATCAATCTCAGTCGCTGAACAAATATCTCCAGTTAACCCATTTCAATTCAATACTTCTTATTAAAATTTTTTAAAAAAATATGATTAAAATTTACGCATTCTGGGTGGGATATGTGGGCGTGACAGAGGGAACAAATGTTAGGGCTGGTAGATCAATCATGTGTAAGTATTCAATCTGCCTTGGATATGGGAGCAATGCCAGGGGTTTATTAGAACATGAGCAAGCTTCTCTGTTTATAAATTGAAACGTATGCTCTTTAACTACTGATCGGGCATTACAATATCAGTAAAATGTTAAAAGAACTTTTATCGTCCGTGATCTGAGAAGAAAATGTCCCTAAGACTACGTGCGGTTGTAACAGACAACAACACGGTTATGTTAACAGGGAATTGTACCTTAGAAATAATGGAGACTGCAGCTGTTTGAAAATTCAGAGTATGTAAAGCATGGCGGTGGAAAAGGCACAGTAAGCCAGGCAACATCCGAGAAGCAAGAGAGTCGATGTTTCAGTCAGAACCCTTCTTCAGGACAGGCGAGGGGAAAGGGGGTTAAAGGAAAATTGGTGATGGGATGAGGCTTGGGGAAAGGTAAGTAATAGGTGAGCGAAGGTAGGAGATGATAGTGATAGATCGATGGGGAGTGTGGGACGGAGCGGTGGGAATTAAGATGGACATTAGGTCTCCTCTGGAGGGCAGATGTGAGTTTGTGGGTTGGATCTGGGATCTGGGTTGGCCAGGGGAAATTTGTAAATCAGTGGATCCGATGTTCATGCCGCGTGTTTGTTGGCTCCCGAGGCAGAAGATGATGTGTTACTGGTGACATCCTGGTACATCTCTTCTGAACCCACTTCAGCTTAACAATCTCCTTTCTATAACAGAACTGCACACAGAACTACAGAAGAGGCTTTATCAATGTCCTGAACAATCTCAGCATGCCTGCTGAGCTTCTAAACTCAATGGTCTGAGCACTGAAGTAACCTGAAACACCCTGTGCCACAGACTTCAAAGCATTACACCTGCACCTGGGAAGAGAAATATTTGAAAGACAATGAAGAGCAACATGGTTTTTCCTGCAGAGGGTGGTGCTTCTATGGAATAAGCTGGCAGAGAAACTGGTAGAGGCTGGAACAATTACAGCATTTAACAGGCAACTGGGTGGCTTTATGATTAGTGGGATATGGGCCAAATGGTGGCAAATGGGAGTGGATTACTTTAGAATATTTGGATGGCATGAACGAGTTGAAGGGTCTGATCCCTGATGCACATCTCTATGAATCACTGATTTAATTAATGAAGGTCTCTTTGTAATCCTCCGTTGTTCACCATTATACAAACAATGTCCACTGTACACCCAAACTTGATGTCATCCTCAAATTTGCGAAATATACCTTCTATAAATCTCATCTAGATCAATTATTTAAATGACAAACAAAAGTGGACCCAACAATTTTGCCTCTGGATCATCGCTGCCCACAAGCTTCCAGTTCAAAAAACAACCATCCACCACCAGCCTGTCTCCTGCCATTAAACCGATATACACAGAAACACACACGCAATCACACACACATACAGAGACATTGATGCAACCATGTTTTTTAAGACAAAGGTTAGATTAAAGCCACGATCAAGATTTAAGTGAGAAGGCGGGAAAATTGTGTTGAGATACACACCAGACAGGATCAAACTACAAAGTAGACCTGATGGGCCAAATGGCCTAATTCCGATTCCCTATGCTCTGCAGCCTTAAGGGGTCAGGATTATTTTCCAAGGGTGCAGTAGAAGCCAAGTTTGATAAATACTTGACTCGACAGTCAATGGGACTGTGGGATACGTTTGACGGGCTGAATAGTATATGTTTGTTCCTATTTGCTGTGCCCTTGTTTCTGAAAAGAGTAAGTGATTTGCTGTGAGGTTAACACGCTTTAATATAAAAGGTGTCTTCCATTTCCATTTGAGATAACGTTGCTCCTTTTTGGATTGTGCGATCTGTGGCGTTCTCATCCCCCGGGAACAGTGAAGTTTGGGTCATTGAGGATATTCAAGGCTGACCTTGACTGACCTTTGATGGACAGAGGAGTCAATGTTTATTGGTAACAGACAGAAAAGGGGTATTCAGCTACAATCAGACCAGCCATGATGTTTCTAAACTGAGCAGCAAGTTGGAGGGGACGAATGGCCAACTGCTGCTCCTACCTCACTCGTTCTTCTGTCAATTCACCCTTCGAGGCTGTTACAGAGGGAGAGAATGATCCCATTGAGCCAGTCAGCATCGTGACAATACAGCAGGGGGTGGCCATAATGAACTTCCATGGGGTTAAACAGGAATAGAATGAAGTATTCAAATCATTTCAGTAAATTACACAGCACAGAAAGACGCCATATAAACACCCCAGGCTGTTACGCAGGAGCAGGGGCACCTTGGGCAGCCTCAGGAAATACAGAGAAGAGATCATTACTCATTTTATTTTTGGCAATCTGTAACTAGTGGAATTCTTCAGGGATCTGTGTGAGGTCATCAACAAATTACAATCCATACCAATGAGTTGGATGAAGAGGATGGAGCTCAGTTTGCTCATACATCAGGATAGTCAATCAATAAGATGTCAAATGGAGACAGAGCGTCTCCAATGAGACACAGACAGGGGGAGGGCAGCACGTCTGCAATGGGATACAGACAGGGGAAGACATAGCCTCTACAGTGGAATACCGACAGGGAAAGGGCAGACCGCCTACAATATGATACAACAGGGGGAGGGCAGAGCGTCTGCAATGGGATAGAGATGGGGGGAGGGCAGAGCGTATGCAATGTTACACTATGGGGGGAGGGCAGAGCGTATGCAATGTTACACTAACAGGGGAAGGACAGAGCGTCTACAATGGGATACAGAGACGGGAAGGGCAGAGCGTCTGCAGTGGGAGACAGACAGGGGGAGGGCAGAGTGTCTGCAATGGGACACAGAGAGGGGGAGGACAGAGCGTCTGCAATGGAAACAGACAGGGGGAGGGCATAGCGTCTGCAATGGGATAGAGACAGGGGGAGGGCAAAGCATCTGCAATAGGACACAGAAAGGGGGAGGGCAGAGCATCTGCACTGGTACACAGACAGGGGGAGGACAGAGCATCTTCAATGGGATTCAGACTGGGGCAGGGCGGATCATCTGCATTGGGACACAGACAGGGAAGGGCAGAGCGTCTGCAATGGGATAGAGACAGGGGGATGGCAGAGCATCTGCAATGGGACACAGACGGGAAAGGGCAGTGTGTCTGCAATGGGATACAGACAGGGGGAAGGCAGAACGTCTGCAGTGGGACACAGACGGGAAATGGCAGAGCATCTGCAATGGGTTACAGACAGGGGGAGGGCGGATCCTCTGCAATGGGATACAGACAGGGGGAGGGCAGAGCATCTGCAATGGGTTACAGACAGGGGGAGGGTGGATCATCTTCAATTTGATACAGACAGGGAGAGGGCGGATCATCTGCATTGGGATGCAGACGGGGGAGGGGCAGAGAATCAAGCAATAGCATACAAGACAGAGGACAGTTTTGAGCAAACCTTCAGCAGAAAAAAAGTACATTTCTGTGATGGGAATTTTCTGTTTTGGGGAAAAGACAAAACAGCAGAAAATTATTTAAATGCAAGGAGAATGCAGAACAGAGTGGTACAGAGGGATATGTGTGTCTTAGTACATGTATCACATCAAATTAACCTGAAGATGCAGCTGGTGATTTGGAAGGTAAATGGAATTATTCTGTTCCGTGCAAGGGGTGTTGTGTTTGATCTTAGTGATGATTTTTTGCATCAGTACAGGGCATTGCTGAGATCACATCTGATGTATTATGTGTCGTTACAATTGCCTTAACTGATAAAAACAAAATTGCTTTCGAAACGTTTCATAGATTTTTCTCTTTACTCATTCTTGGGATGAAGGCCTTATGTTACGAAGAAGGAACTTTTCGACCTGAGAATGAGAGATGTTTTATTGACCATATAACATCTTGAGAAGAGTGTAGTTGGTGAATACCGGATGGATATTTCTTCTTATGTGGGAGAATAAAATTGGGAAAATAATTTAAGAACAAGTCAGGTTCAAAGGAAAGGTCATTGGACCGAAAAATTGAATTCTGATTTCTCTTCATAACTGATGCCAGACAGGCTGAGCTTTTCCAGCAATTTCTGTATTTGTTTAAGAATAAAACATATTCATCTTAACACAAATATTGTGAAGTCATCAAACGCTTATGTTTATATTATGCAGGCACATATCAACACATCTTCAAAACAAGTAGGGCCATTTATTGTTAGTGAATTGATTCGGTGTATGACAACAGCAATAATGCACTGACCTGGAGTCGGGAATGTAATGGAGCCATATAGTTCAGACAATATTCAAGGAGAGCTCACATGGTCCCATTTGGGGCCTGATAACATTAGTGATTTAACTTACAGATAGAAAAATGTAGCCTATCTGTGAACGAACAGCCTATTGCTCCCTTTCTCCCTCCCTGCCGCTCAGCACAGCAATGTGTGGGAGTGAAAAAAAGCCTAGTCGCCTTTTCTACTCATGGAGGATTCCTGATGATGATTCATTGGAATCTCCCCACTACCTGAAGCAAAGCAATTCAGCCAAATCCAACTGTTTCAGGAAGAAATCACATTGTCAGAAGGTTATGCGTGACAAATAACTTCAGAAGTAATTATTCAGACTCGATATGTGAGGGGATCAGACAAGAGATTGTATGGCTGCAAATGGGAATCCAAGATGATGTACAGCATTCTCCGTGCCAGGGTTCAGGATGTCTCATACCGGCTGCAGAACGTTCTCACCGGGGTGGGGGAGCAGCCAGAAGTCATTATGCACATTGGTGCAAATGACACAGGTAGAAGTAGTGATGAGGTCATGCAGAGTGATTATAGAGAGCGAGGAAAAAGGGTAAAAGACAAGACCACGACAGTGTAATATCCTGTTTATAAAACATAGAACATAGAACACAGAAGAATACAGCGCAGTACAGGCCCTTCGGCCCTCGATGTTGCGCCGATCAAAGCCCACCTAACCTACACTAACCCACTATCCTCCATATACCTATCCAATGCCCGCTTAAATACCCATAAAGAGGGAGAGTCCACTACTGCTACTGACAGGGCATTCCATGCACTTACGACTCGCTGAGTGAAGAACCTACCCCTAACATCAGTCCTATATCTACCCCCCCCTTAATTTAAAGCTATGCCCCCTTGTACTAGCTGACTCCATACGTGGAAAAAGGTTCTCACTGTCAACCCTATCTAACCCCCTAATCATCTTGTACACCTCTATCAAGTCACCCCTAAACCTTCTTTTCTCCAATGAAAAAACCCCAAGTGCCTCAGCCTTTCCTCATAGGATCTTCCTACCATACCAGGCAACATCCTGGTAAACTTCCTCTGCACCCGTTCCAGTGCCTCCACATCCTTCCTATAGTATGGCGACCAAAACTGCACACAATATTCCAGATGCGGCCGCACCAGAGTCTTATACAACTGCAGCATGACCTCAGGACTCCGGAACTCAATTCCTCTACCAATAAAAGCCAGTACGCCATATGCCTTCTTCACTGCACTATTTATCTGGGTGGCAACTTTCAGAGATCTGTGTACATGGACACCAAGATCCCTCTGCTCTTCCACACTACCAAGTAGTCTACCATTAGCCCAGTAATCCATCTTTTTATTACTCTTACCAAAGTGAATCACCTCACACTTAGCTACATTGAACTCCATTTGCCACCTTTCTGCCCAGCTCTGCAGCTTCTCTATATCCCCCTGTAACCTGCCATATCCTTCCTCACTGTCTACAACTCCTCCGACTTTCGTATCATCCGCAAACTTGCTCACCCAACCTTCTAACCCTTCCTCCAGGTCATTTATAAAAATGACAAACAGCAATGGTCCCAAAACCGATCCTTGCGGAACACCGCTAGTGACGGCACTCCAAGATGAAACTTTGCCATCAACTACTACCCTCTGTCTTCTTCCAGCCAGCCAATTCCTAATCCAAACCTCCAACTCACCCTCAATGCCATATCTCTGTATTTTCTGCAGTAGCCTACCATGGGGGACCTTATCAAACGCCTTACTAAAATCCATATATACCACATCTACCGCTTTCCCCTCATCTACCTCCTTAGTCACCTTCTCAAAGAATTCAATAAGGTTTGTGAGGCACGACCTGCCCTTCACAAAACCATGCTGACTATCCTTGATCACATCAGTCTTATCCAGATGTGCATAAATCCTATCCCTTACAATTCTCTCTAAGACTTTGCCCACAACAGAAGTGAGACTCACTGACCTATAGTTACTAGGAATATCCCTACTCCCCTTCTTGAACAAGGGAACGACGTTTGCTAGCCTCCAGTCCTCTGGCACTACTCCTGTAGACAAAGAGGACACAAAAATCAAGGCCAATGGCTCTGCAATCTCCTCCCTTGCTTCCCAGAGAATCCTAGGATAAATGCCATCAGGCCCAGGGGACTTATCTATTTTCACCCTTGCCAGTATTTCCAACACCTCTTCTCTACATATCTCAAAGCCATCCATTCTACTTATTCGTGCCTCAGTATTCATATCGACAACAATGTCCTGTTCCTGAGTGAATACTGACGAAAAGTATTCATTCAGTGCCTCCCCAATCTCTTCAGCCTCCACACGCAACTTCCCATTACTATCCTTGATTGGACCTATTCCTTCCCTAGTCATTCTTTTATTCCTAACATACCTATAGAAAGCCTTGGGGTTTTCCCTAATCCTACCAACTAAGGACCTTTCATGTCCCCTCCTTGCTGCTCTTAGCTCTCTCTTCAGGTCCTTCCGGGCTACCTTATAACTTTCAATCGCCCCTATTGAACCTTCACGCCTCATCTTTACAAAGGTCGCCCTCTTCCATTCAACAAGGGATTCCAACTCCTTATTAAACCACGGCTCCCTCACACGACCCTTTCCTCCCTGCCTGGTAGGTACGTACTTATCAAGGACACTCAATAGTTGCTCCTTGAACAAGTTCCTCATATCAATTACTTCCAGTGTTCCGTGCTAGTGAGGGTAAGAACAGGCGGACGTGGCAGAGGAATGCGTTGCTAAATAAATGGTACAGGAGGTAGGGATTCAGGGTTTTAGATCACTCTGATGTTTTGTGGGGCAGAGGTGACGTGTTCAGGAAGGACGGGTTGTACCTGAATTGGAAGGGGACTAATATCCTGGCAGGCAGGTATGCTAGTGCAACAAGGGAGGGTTTCAACTAGATTGGCTGGCGTGGGGGGGCGGCGTGGGATCCTCAACAGCAGGGATACTAGTGCGAGGCTGGAAGGAGGTACCGTAATCACAAACAGTAAAGTGCAGAGACAGGTTTGGCAGGAACACGACAGGGAGCAAGGAATGCCTGTTGGATTAAATTACATCTATCTCAATGTAAGATGGCTGACAGGTAAGGCCGATGAACTCAGTGCGTGAAGAGGTACGTGGGACTGCGATATTATAGCCATTACAGAAACATGGCTAAGGGAGTGACAGGACTGGCAGCTTAATGCACCAAGGTACAGGTGCTTTATGCGAGACAGAGATGGTGGAAGGAGCTGTGGGGGGTTTCAGTTTTGATTAAGGCGAGTACCACAGCAGTAATCAGAGATAAAATAAATAATGGATAATCCATTGAGGATTTGTGGGGGAAGCTAAGAAATAAAAAGGGAATTATGATATTATTTGGGTAGTACTATAGGACCCCTAATAGTAAACGGGACTTAGAATAATTAAAATATGTAGAGAGATTGGGGAGACTTGCAGGGCCAATAGGATTGCCATAGTCGTAGATTTTAATTTTCCTAACATTGACTGAGAATTACATAGAATTAAGGATTGAGATGGGGTGTATCTATTAACTGTATTCAGAAATGTTTCCTCAAGCAGTATGTACAGGGAGCAATTCGGAAAGGGGTAAAGCTTGACCTACTCTAAGAAATAGGGCAGGACAGGTGACTGAGGTGACAATGGGGGAGCACGCTGGGACCAGTGACCCTAGATTTAAAATACTTATGGAGAAGGACAAAACTGGCCTGTGAGATCAATTTCTAAATGGGGGGAAAGTGAATGTTGATGGAATTAGATAGGAGCTTGTAGGGGTTGGTTGGAGGAATTTGTTTAGAGGTGAAGGGACCTCCGGCTAGTGGGAGGCCTTTAAAAGTGAAATGACTGGAGTTCAAGGTCTATAAGTTCTTGTGAGGGTAAAAGGCAAGGTTGGCAGGAAGAGGGAATCGTGGATGGCAGGAGATATTGAGGTTTTGACAGGCAAAAAGGAGGTGTGGCTGAGGTCCATGCAGCTGCCATCAAGGGAATCCCTGGCGGTGTGCAGGGAATACAGGATTTTACCGAAGAGGGAAATCAGAAGGGCGAAAAGGGCGCACACGTTAGCATTGTCTGAGAAGATTAGGGTGAATCCAAAGAGGTACTTTAAGTATATTAAAGTTAAATGAATAACTACATGAGAATATGACCCCTCAAGGTCCAAACTGGACATGCATGTCTAGAACCATAGGGGATGTGTGAGATTCTCAATGGATATTTCTCCTCTGTCTTTCCTATGGAGAAATACAAGAAGACTTGGGAGGTTAACAAAGGTCGTGGTGATATCTTGGGGTGAGTCAATATCACAGGAGAGGACTTGTTGGATGCATTAGAATGTATGAAGGTGGATAATCTCCTTCTCCTAAACAGATGCATCCAAGAATACTGCAAGAGGCTCCAGAAGAAACTAAGGGGACCTGCGTGATATTTTTGCATCATCGTTAGCCGCAGGTTAGGTTCCAGAATATTGAAGTGTAGCAAACGTTGTGCCATTTTTCAAGAAGGGAAGAAAAGAAAAAATTTGGGAACTATAGACCGGGAAGCCTAACATCTGCAGTAGGTAGGTTACTTGAGAGGATTCTGAGGGATAAGATATGCACACGTTTGGAAAGACAGGGTTTGATGAGAAATAGTTTATTTTTTTCAATTTCCTACAGTACAGAAACAGGCCATTTGACCCAACAAGGCCACAACGACCCTCTGAATAGCAACCCACCAGGTCCCATGCCTCTAATCTATATTTATCCCTAACTAATGCAAATAAGGCGGTGGCCAATTCACCTGACTTGTACATCTTTGGATTGTGTTAGGAAAATGAAGCTCCCAGAGAAAACCCTCGCAACCTCAGGGAGAATGTGCAAACTCCAAAAGAGAGTCACCCGAGGGTGAAATCAAACGCGGATCCATGGCACTATGCGGAAGCAGTGCTAACCACTGAGCCACCATGCCACCCTTGCTTTTTTCAACGCAGTTCAATGACACAGGTACAAAATCTATTCTGTGTTGCTGGAAAAGTGCAGCAGGTCAGGCAGCATCCAAGGAGCAGGAGAATCGACTTTTGGCATAAGCCCTTCTTCAGGAATCATCCTGAAGCCCTTCCTGAAGAAGGGCTTATGCCCGAAAGGTCGCTTCTCCTGCTCCTTGGATGATGCCTGACCTGCTGCGCTTTTCCAGCAGCACATTTTCAGCTCTGAACTCCAGCACCTGCAGTCCTCATTTTCTCCACAAAATCTATTCTGCACGTTCGAATGCCACAAACCATGGATAATTTATTGTCCATTGAAAATGTCATCTTACTATTATTTATTATTGTTTGTTGTTATTTATTTTAATAATTATTGTTGATAGTTGTTTTTAGACTGGAACGATTGCATGACTTTGTGAGTTGTAGGTCATGCCTCACAAATTTGTTTCAGTTCTTTGATGAAGTGACCAGGAATGTTGATGAGGGTAGCGCAGTAGACATAGTCTGTATGGTTTTCAGTAAGGGCTTGGACAAGATTACTCTTGATAGGTGGGTCTGGAAGGTTAGATTCGCATGGAATCCAGAGGGAGATGACAAATTGGATGCACAATTGGCTTGATGGTAGTAAACAGAGGGTTATAGGGAACGATGATGTCTGACTGGAGGCCTGTAACACATGAAATGACTTAAGGGTCAGTGCTGGGCCCATTGTTGTTTATTATCTATTTCAATGATATTCTTCAGAATGTATAAGGCATGATTAGTAAAATTGAAGGTGACACTAAAATTGGTGGTTTTATGGACCAACAGCGCATGTTCAATTCCCCACACAAACAGAGGTTGCCACGAAGGGCACACCCACTTAACATCATCCTGTCACCCGAGTTGTGATGACCCTTAAGATAAACCATAATTTGTGGTCTCACTAACGAGAAAGTGGTCCTTTGGGACTCTATTTTATCCATGTTAATATTTTAATTTTTTCAAAAATATTTTTATTCAGAGAAAATCTTTTTAATGCTTCGATGAACCAATAAGTACCCAACTCAAAAAACAATGCAAATTGAACACGATTACACCCATGTGCATGTACATAAAGAAAAGGTAAATCAACGGACCGAAGAAAAATAAAAAAATAATAGAAACGAATAGTAGAACTCAGTGTAAAACTATAGCTCTCAACCTTCAAGACCATTAACTAATACACGTTCATTTGTTCGTAATTCCTCCTCTCTGGCCATTAGATTCTTTAGTCAAGTTCGTCATAGCTATATAAAAGTCCTTATTAGAATGGCAGATCAGCCTGTACCTTGGTAATTCAAAAAGGGCTGCCATTTCTTATAAAAATCCTCTATTTTATGGTGCAACATACCTTTAAGAAAGTCTAAAGGGCTATGCTCCATGACGAGGTTATGACAAACCAATAGACCCAGGGGGTTTTCAGGCACCGAATGCAACAGAACTTTTTTTTCTGAACTCAGAGAGTGAGGGTATTAAATTATTTTTTTCTTATGCACATCTGAGTAAGGTAGACTGGGCAGGCCCAGGAAAAGGGAAACCTGATCCATCTCCAATTCGCTCCCCAGGATCCTCTCCATCCCAGCGAACACACCGCTCCTATAGCGCTGGTGGAAGGTCAACAAGCAATGAGTAAGAGTGTCAATAGTCAATTTGTTTTTAAGACATACTCCATCTTGAATTTTGCGAGCGTGTCTGGGGCCACATAGACTCTATGAAGAATCTTCAACTGCATGGCAAGAGTCTTCTTGCAGATTGAAATCCTTCTTGCATTTACACAAATATCCTCCCCTATGTCCAAAGAGATCTGAATCCCATACTCTCTTTGCAGACCTCAGAAAGTCACAATGTCTCGTCTGAGAGGCCACTCTCCAACAAATGATAAAGGGTACTGACAGAGAGTGTGTTCTTAGCAATAAGCACCCTCTTCTCTGTATCGGATCTGTACTGGTCTGTTAAAAGCGTGGTTCTTTTCTGAATAACATCTCTGATGATAAAAAGAAAACAGAAGAGATCTTGACTCGGTAGTCTATAGTTACGACTTATTTGATCAAAGGACATCCTTGTTTCTCCCTCACATAAACTATCAAAGCAAGATACACGCACGAGTTGTCCATAGTTTAAGCACGGAATCCAGTATTCCCCGTCGGATACATGGTACACCACGCTTTGGGGTAAGAAATGAGGTTTGGCTATGTTGCCTTCGATCGGACACATTGCTCTCCCTACTTTAAAGTTGTCGATATTTATTGGGAAATGGTAATACTTCCTAACTGTCCTCATTTTGTCTATGAATAGCAGACTAATAAGGGAGCACTTTGCCTGAGAAGCTTCAATATCTAATCAAATTGACACCGAGGCCTCACTAACATCGGGTAAAGAAGAGCTTAATTGATAGCTTTTAACATCCTGGAGATCTACTCCCCACAAACTGTGGGGTCGTTGTAATTTGGTTAACTTGATAAGGGGTCGCTTATGGTGACAAATCAGAGCTACATCATTCATTTAATCTCCTAAATGTCTGTCTGGGAAACATCAAAGAAAGCATTCACACGGGGTATAGCAAATAAGGAAGGGAATTCATGTTAATAAGAGCTATCTGACCCAGCCAGAATATTGGAAGTATTCAAAGATCTTGTTTAATTTTGTCAAACAAATGGACAAATTACACATTAAATATAAGTCCAAAGATAGGATTAATGAATATACCTAAATAGGGAACATCCCCATTACCCCCGGACCATTGAAAAGGAAATCAGGATTCTCCCACGGCATCAGGTGTTTCCCTGAGTTTGCCCAGAGGCATGGCCTCTGACTTCGTAAAATCAATATTATAGCCGGAAAAGGCACCAAACGAACTGATGCATTGCATGAGGTGAGGTATCAAAACTGTGGGATTTAACAAAAAGTTAAGACCATCATCTGCAGACAGTGTAATTTTACGTGACTTCTATCCCACTTCTGTGGCAGATATGTTTGGGTCCCTGCAGATGGCCTTCCCCAGTGGCTCCATCACCATCGTAAACAACACTGGTGTAAACAACCTTGTCGACTGCCTCTAGAAATATTAATTTTACAGGATCGCACACAGAGGGTCATTTTCAAGGACCCTCAGCCACTTGATAAAAACTTTGCCGAGACCAAATCTCTGCATCTAAAGAGATCATTAATACCTGCATAATTTGCTGTTGACACGCTTGGATCATATTGAGGAATCTCCTAACATTGTTGGAATACCTGCAGCCTTTTATAAGCCGCTATGGTATACTTTGACAATGGAAGGATAAATAGTTTCCATCCTCAATGTAAGGGACTCAGACAGAATTTTGAAATCAACATTTAGATGTGAGATGGGCCTATAGGAAGCACAATCTTTCGGTGTCTTCCTTTTCTTCAGAATAAGAGAGATATGAGCCTCTCTTAAGGATAGTGGGACGCAGTCGTGACTGTGAGAGTGACGAACATAGTAAACATCGGATCTGACAACAGGTTTATAAATTCCTCATAAAGCTCACGTGGACATCCGTCAGGACCGGGTGCCTTTCCGCCTGGAAGCTGCTTTACACCCTCCAGCACCGACAATGGTGAATGAAGGCAAGACGCTTATTTGGGGGTTACCCCTGGAAGGTCCAAGTTCTTGAAGAAAGATTCCATCTAAATCCATCTATCCCCATAATGCTTAGTCTGATATAATTCGGAGTAAAATCTCGGAAATGCTGCTTTAATCTTTATGGGATCACAGGAAAGGGTCCCAGTACCTTCCCTAGTTGAGGTAATGGCTTTGGGGTTCTCTTTTTCATCGGAAGATAGGCTAACGACTTGCCCGGTTTATCAGGATGCTCAAACAGCCTTTGCTTTGCAAAAGTAAGTTCCTCCTTGACTGTCTGTGTGAGCGTGGAATTCACTGCAGACCGAAGCGTTGTGATCCTCTGCAGCCGAGCCACCGAGGGTCTATCAAAGTATGCCCTCTCGGCTGCCTTCAACTGTGCCTGGAGCAAGCGTTCCTGCTCCAGCTTCTGCCGCACCCTAAGGAATAATTATTCCTTTGGCATAAGCCTTAGCAATTTTCCATAGAATGGATGGGTTACTGCTTGAATCTAAATTAATGGCTAAGAAAGATCTGAATTCATTACGGAAATACTCAATGTACTTACTATCCTTAAGAATAAAGGGATTCGCCAGTATCTCGAACCTGCTATATTGCCCTTAATCTTAACCAATAAATATACTGCTGCATGGTCACAAATGGTAATATTCCCAATTGTACAGAACACCACTGAATCGAAGACTGCTGCAAGGTGTGGAAGAGATCAACTCTAGTGTGGCATTTCTGCGGGTTAAAGAAGAAAGTAAAATCCCTATTTATGAGGTGGATCTGCCTCCAAACATCCACCAGCCCCAGTTCCACACAAAAATCCACTAATTGCTTAGATTGGAAAGATGGCACTGAGAGCCTTTGGGCATGCTGTCCGCCGTGGGTGCAAAATACAATTGATATCTCCTCCTACGATAATGTTCTACGAAGAAAGATTGCTTAATTTGGAAAATGCATCTGTCAGGAATTTATAGCAGTGAGTCAGGGAGCAATAAACATTCAAACTACTGCATTCTTCCCCATTTTTTTTGAGGGTTATGATCCTCCAGTGGGTGTCTAATACAATCTACTAATTTAAATGAAAGATTCTTCCTCACCAGTATGGCTTCTCTCCTATTCCTAGTGTTAAAAGACGAGAAATAAACCCGATCAAATCCACCTTGCTGTAATGTCAAATGTTCCTTGTTATCAAAGTGCATCTCTGCAATACGACAATATCCACCCTCTCCTTTTTCTTAACTGGCGAATGGCTCCCCTTAATGTTCCAGATACACCATTTAAGCACAACATTAGCCATTACACACTGAAACAATATTTGAACTCCAGAGAGGAAGAACTCGAATTACAAATTACTGAGCACCAATGAAAAAAGAATCATAGAGCTTAAGAAAACATACAAACTAATGCTACTACAACTAACAAGCTCTCAAAACGTTCCAAAACTAAATACATTCTATAACAAAAAAAATACAAAGTGCCAGTGGCACTCAGGAGGGGCATTTACCCCCTGCCGACTGGGGGCATTTGCATGTCACAAATCTCTATCTTCTGCCCCATTATCAATACTGCATCCAGGGCAATTAATCACAAACATCGGGACTGAACTGCCCTTAGGTAGGTATTCAGTCATCACGATCACCTTCATAACTCTCTCCAGCTTGAGCCGAACCCGACACACAAACTAATCAAGAGAAAAATGAGTAGTATTACTAATGAAGAAGTTAAAAGTGTGTACTCTACTCACCCCCGACTATAATTTAACACTGCTTAATACCAGAAACGGTCAACAAACTTTCTTTTAATAAAGGGAAACAAGGTTATCGCTTTCCATTAATGCATCCAGCCTACTTTAAAGTGTCCACAAAGTTTTCGCATCCTCTGGAGAGTTGGTGGATCTATTGAAAGATCCACTAGAGCATACGGAGCACCGCTGAGTTAATTAAGGAATACTGAATCTCAAGTTCCCTTAATCTTCTCTTGATATCATCAAAAGATTTTCTTTTCTGAATCACTGCCGCTGAAATGACCTGAAATAACATACTCCTGGAGCCCTCTTCGGGTCTCTTCCCTGTGTTCTGGAAGCTTCCCTAAATCTTTGTTTGTCCCTGCAACAATGTAATAGCACAAGGACAGGGTGAGGGCGTTGGTCTGAGCCTGACCTGCGCACCATAACCCGATGAACTGTCTCACTTTTCACCCGTCCCTCTTCAGGTTCGAAGTGAAGGAATCTCTGCAGCCAGTTCTCTCAAATAAAAACTCACTGGCTGATCACCTTATGTCCGGTCCAGCAGACGGATGATATGAACACTCTTCATCCTGCCCCTGCTCTCGAGGTCGTCGCCTTGTTTAGTTAAGGTACGGACCGATTTTTCAAGGGTGAGGATCCGCTCCTTACAGAAATCGATCACAGTCTCTGCCCCTGCAGTTTGGCGCTCGACCTCATCTGTTCTGTTTCCAAGGCTTTCAAGTGGCTGTTCATGTTTTTGGAGCACTGCTGAGAGTGGTTCTATCTTCCTGCTGATTGTTTCTTCAATCATGGTTTCAATCATTTCCCGTAACTTGGTGAACTCGGTGACCAAGTCCTGGTGAGTAACTCGGTCTATTGAACGAGCAGAGAGTGTTACAGGTGCGGCCACAGACATGCTGAAAGCTTCTGACGGGTGCGCTGTGTGTTGGGACTTACTCGATCCTTTCCAATGTTTTGTCATTTCCACTTGACAAAATGGCATTAGTAAGGATTCTGTAGCTCTTTTAGTGTTCAATAATAAGTAAATGACTGTGGTGGGGTGGGGTAGAGCATTATTGTGATAGAGATGAGCAAAACTAACCTTTCAGATCGCTGCCATCTTGTTTCCCCTATAAAACTTTATCGATGTTATCATTTCGTTTAATTCCTAGATATTCTGGAGCCGTGTCATTCAGTACCACTGTCTACATTTTCCACAACACTGCACATTGCTGCACACTCCTCGATAATCCTTGACTCATCTGTGATTCGTGAACCTTGCCTCAAAAATATTCAATATCTCTGCCTCGAATGGTCTGCAGGGAAGAGTGTTCCAAAGACTCACTACACCCTGAATAAACAAAAATAAACAGACTAATCGGTAATTTACCATTGCCAATCAAACTAAGCTGCACATCTTTGAACTGTGGGAGGAAACTAGAAAACTGGGAAGAAACACACACAGACACGGGAAGAATGTTCAAACTCCACATAGAGTGTGGGACGAAGTTGGAATTGAGCTTAGCTCTTTGCTGATATGAGGCAGCAGTGTTTACCACAAATCTAACATGCTGCTCCATTAGCCCTATTAGTTACGTGCAGCTGACGAAAGAAATCTGCCTGACTTGTTCCTGTCACTGAACCTGACACCGTCTGAGACCTTTATCATCGCTCATATCACCGACCCGGTTACATTTAAAACTTGTTGTGAGCAGTGGAGGAGTGGGACTAGAAAATGAAACAGTGACACCCTCCAACCTCAGTCAGAACCGGAGTGAGGAAAAATTCACAAAGTCGGATTTCACTCAAGTGAAATTCCCTTCCCCAGAAGTTTGAGAAAGCTGAATCTTTATATTATATCGAGGCTGGCTTTGTCTGATTTTCCATGTGCAGGTGAATCAGGGATAATGGTGCAAGGAGAGAAAAGTGCAGCTGGGACCACAATGAGATGAGCCATGACCTTATTTACTGGTGGGATAGTGTCAAAGGGCCGTTTAGCCCACTCGCATCCCTCAGCCCTATGTTCTGCTGTTCCAATCAGCCCTTCAGACCTGCTACAAACAGGGAGATTGAAGCCACGCCGATGGTTAGGTGTAGTTTCGGAAATGCATTTGTAAATTCCAGGCTTCCCCATTCTGTAACTTCTGCTCTGGAACTGCTTTGAATGCAGATCTCATATCCCATTCAGGATTAACTCAGGCAAATTTTCTCCTCTCCTGAATTCAATATTGTACGACACGACTTCCAGGAAAATAACCAATTACTTTCCAAAAGCATGACATAAAAAACTAAGAATTAGGAACATGAGACGGCTATTTGGCCCCTCAAGACTGAATTCTCATTCAATAAGAACATGGCTGATCTATTTCCGGGCTCAACTCCACTTTCCGACCCAATTCCTTGTATCCCTCCACAACTCCCTGGGTTAGGGAATTCCAGACATTCACTACCTTCTGAGAGAGTTCATCATTTTTCACCTCAGATTGAAATCGATGTCCCTTATTCAGTATCTACCACCTCGAGTTCGAGACTCAGGGGAAACACCTTCTCAGCATCTACCTTGTCAAGCCCCCTCTGTATCTTGTACATTTCAGTAATATCACTCTCATTCATTTCAACCACAATGAATAATCGCCTCACCATTTAAAATGTATTCAATAATTCAACCCTTCCATCTCAGGAAGCCGCCTCATGAGCCAAACTAGTTAATTGCTGCATCAGCATGCAGACGTTACGTTTCATACTCAGGAACACTCCAATCTCTCCTGTTTTGGGATTCCTCTTCATTAAATAGCAGCCTGCATTTTGGTTCTCAAAGTCATCCACAAACTCCAATGTATATTGCACTCAGCTCCCGCTATCAGGCTATCAGTATAGATTGTACATAACTGATGCCATCGGCCTGATATTTGTGGTAATCCAGTAGATACATCTTTATCATAAAGATCCATTAATCCTGACTCTCCGATTTCTATGTGTTAAGCAACCATTATCCCATGCAAATATATTATTTATCATACTACAAGCCTCTGTCTTGTGTCAGAACATTTATTTTGTGATACCTTGTGAAAACTTTCTGGAAAGCCTCATGTTGACCAGTTCCCTTTATCAAATCTGCTTGTCACTATCTCAGGGATTCTTGATGAAGTGCTCCTACCCGAAACATTGTTTTTTTTCCTGCTCCTCGGATGCTGCTTGACATGCTGTACTTTTAGAGCATGACTCTAATCTTGACATTCTCAGGGATCTCCAAAAAAGAATTTGTATGATTTTACAGAGCAAAAATAGTATCCCCTTTACAAAACCATGCCAACTCTGCATTAAGCTTTTCTAAGTGCCCTGCAATGCCTTCCTTAATAACAGGCTCTAGCAGATTCCCAGCAATAATGGTTAGGCTAAATTATTCCTGCGTTCTGTCTCATTCCTTTCTTGAAGACAGGCGCCACATTGGAGATTCTCCAATTTCACTGGAACACTCCTGCAATCCAAAGAGTTATGGAATATTTCACACAATGCTGCAAGTCACTCTGTGACCACTTGTTTTAAAATTAACTGTGAATTACTGCTGACCTGCCTCCCCTTATTCTTATCTGTTAGATAAATACCTTGTTCCTTTTGTTAGAGACAGTTCAATAACTTCCCTCCTGTTACCATTTTGTTTATACCATTGACATGCTTACAGTACCTTCCTCATGAGGAGTGATTTAAAATACTAGTGTAAATTATCTGCTTGTTCCCTGTGGCCAGTTCTCCAGTCACACCCTCCTAATGGCCTCAATGTACTTTCCTCACTTCACTTCTGCCTCAGCTCACACACACATCTTCAAGCTTTTTTTATGTTGACAGAAAAGCTCATGATGCTTGTTTTAATATTTCTTACCAATTTATTACATCATCTCTTTTCGTACATTTTCCTTAATTTCTACATCCATCCAGTCATATAGCGCTCAAACAGACCCTTTGGTCCAACTTGTCCATGCTGACCAAGTTTTCTAAATTATACTAATCCCAGCTGCTTGCACTTGGCCCAAATGCCTCTAAACTTTTCCCATTCATATGTTGGTCCAAATGTCTTTGAAATATTGTAGCTGTACTTGCATCTCCCACTGTTCCTGTGGCAACTCATTCCATAATACATCACACTCTGTGTAAAAATCTTTGTCCCTTTGTCCCTTTTAAGTTTCCCCCCTTCCACCTTAATGCTATGCATCTGTGTTTGAACTCCCCGATCCTACAGAAAGAACCTTCGCTATTCACTCTATCCATGCCTCCCATGATATTATAAACTTCTAGAATGCCACCCTTCAAACTCGTACACTCCATCTGATACTAACTTCAAGATCAAACGTTTAACGATAAGCACTGCAAATCTGAAAGAATATTAAAAATGACAGGTGTACAAAACAGCCCAAACTTCATACTGTTAGTTTTGCTCTATGTTACAAAACTAAGGCAGCATGAAACTCATACTCGTGCCAATAAGAGGTCAAGCACGTGAATTCCATCGTATGAAGGCAGTGATGATGTGTACTGTGAAAACGTATAGATCTAGATCTATATAATACCACATTGTCGACATTCTCTCTCCTGTTCTCCCTATGGCCTTGTGTGGTTGTGTCTTCTTTATCTTACACTCAACGGGAGTGAACCCCTTTCCCCCATTCACACCTTAATTTAAACCCATTTTGCATCATATTCTCGTTCACCACTGATAATAGCCCGATTATCTTTTGCCACGCCCTCTTTTCCAAATCACCCATCCCCCATCTCCGGCAAGGGATTAAAAAGCCAACCCTTTTCAGTTCAGAACAAGTCACATTGGACTTGTTACGCTAACTCTGTTTCTCTGTCTCTGCAGATGCTGCCAGATCTGCTGAGGTTCTTCAGAAACGAATAGGCACAGCACAAATTTTCAATGAAACAAATAACTATGGATACTGGAAATAAATACAAAATAAATACAAAAATTGCTGAAGAAACTGCGGGCTTTGTAGAGGTCCACTGGACTCGAAAGATTAACTCTACATTCTCTCCAGAAGATGCCGCCAGAGCTGCTTTATTTCTTCAGGAATTTCTGTTTTTGAACAAGTTCCAATGACGTGTTTGAAAGCTGCTCAAACGCCCTGTCCAACACGGAGCGCCCTACACTGGGAACTGAAGTGCACACATTCATTCGCTCAGAAACTGCATAAGGCTGACATCACTGACACCACAGAGCCCTTAATCATGGTCAGGGAGAAAACCAGAAGGAAACACATTTAATTCAAACGCAGATGGCACGACAAGCAAGGAAAAGATTCAGATGAACATGTTAAAGGGTTTGAGTAATATAACAAATTGGAAGCATGGCACCAAGGAGAACTATCAGCAGAATGAGAATATGAAAATGGAAATATTACTGCATCATAAACCAGGTGCGGTCACTGAGTACACGGCTGATCGGTGACTGGGTCTCGATGTGAACTGGGGGACAGTCAGTCGAATTGAATTACAGATATTGCAGCTCAAACTGGGCTTTCATGTGATGCTGTAGACAACAGCAGCAACAGAAGCAGGATTGTATTCAAACATAATCTGTATCATTTTCCCCAGGATATTCCATCAGTCTACCATTACCATTAAGCCGAGCGATGGTTCAGTGACGAGTGTGGGTGAACATGCCACGGTCAGAACCATGTGTACCTAAAGCTGATCACAAACCATCAAAGCTACGGTACTTGAGTGGTTTCATTCCAAAGAGCAGAACTGACATCTGATAGAGAGGACGAAATGTTCCCAAGACCAACAGATCAGATTTAAGCTCTGCAGTGCTGCCACATCCAGACATAAATGTCGATGTACTATTAAAAAACTTACTGGAGAGGGGACACCAGAAATATCCCCATCCTAAATAATGGAACAGCCCTGCACATCAGTGAAAAAGACAAGGATGTAGTATCTGTACCATCCTCAGCCAGAGGTGTTGAAAGGATGATCCACCTCATCCTCGCCATGATATCCACAGAATCACAGATGGCAGTGTTCACCCAATTCGATTCGCTGCATGTGACATGAAGAAACCGCTGAACACAGTAGATACGAAAAAGGCAATGGACCCTGACCCCATTCCTGCAATAGGACTGAAGACTTGTGCTGCACAACGGGGCCGTGTCCCTGGGGAAGCTGTTTCATTCCAGCTCCAACTCTGACAACTCCATGGCAATGTGGAAAATTATCGAGGAGAAAGTGAGGACTGCAGATGCTGGAGATCAGAGCTGAAAATGTGTTGTTGGAAAAGCGCAGCAGGTCAGGCAGCATCCAAGGAACAGGAGAAGGGTTCATGCCTGAAACGTCGATTCTCCTGCTCCTTGGATGCTGCCTGACTGCTGCGCTTTTCCAGCAACACATTTTCAGCAATGTGGAAAATTACTCAACTATGTCTGGTCCCCTAATAGGTGAATAATTACATTCTGACCATTTACCACCCCCTCAGTCCCTTCACGATAATCAAATTGGTGGGAGTTCTTTTTGACAGAGCTGTCAAGCAGTCCAGAAATAACTCGCTCATTGTGGTTTCCGATAGTGGCGATGGTGCTGTTGTGGAAATGTCACTGGATTACTAATCCAATACAGGAAAATGCTCTGGCAGCTGGTGGTAGTTAAAAACAATTAATAAAATATCAAGATCTAGAATCTGGTGATTGTAACAGTGACCTTGCATCCAATGTTGATTGTAAACTTCGATCTCATTCCCCAACGTACTTTCAGGAAGTGAATCTCCTGTGCTTTCCTTGTATGGCCTAAAAGTGACTCCAGACACACAGACATGTGATAAACTCTTCAATGGTCCCTGAAACGGCCAAGCCAGACACTCAATTGTATCACACTGCTCCGAGGTCTTAAACGAAATAAACAGAGAGAATACCCGGCACCAACCTCGATATCAGAAAAGGGAACGGGGATTACAGTCCTGTTGACCCTGCAGAGTCCTCCTTCCTAACATCTGAGAGCTTGTGACAACATTTACAGAGCTTTCCCACAGGCTGCACGAAAACATCGGGAAAGGAGTCGGTCATTCAACACATTGAGCCTTCCCCATTCTAGTTCATTGAGAAAATCTCCTCAATGCAGTTTTCCCGACACAGTGTTCATATGTATTAATATGTTTAAACATTGTGAAATATAAAATAAGTACTGTTGTAGACCTTCAGTCGATCAATCTTGCTCCTCGATTCAATATACAGGCAGTTCTCTGATAACACGTGCTTATTAAACGTGATTTGTCTGCAATGCGATTCGTGAAATGCGCACCTTTTTTCTATAAATTTTACTCCCGCTCACTGTGACGCGATTCCTTGCCAGGCACCAGCTGAACAACAAAACCCAGCTTCAGGATCCTCTGTCTGCCAAATGCACCCTGTGAATGTTCAGCTAAAACAGGAATGAAATCCGCTCTGCAAGCTTTGAACCTGAGCTTGAAACGGGGAATTGCTCTATCCAATTAGAAGGAACTTTATTTCAAACCGGGGGAGAATCTTCAGGAGAACTGGAATTCCATGTTGGCATCACGTGGTCAGTCAGTCCTGCGCACTTTCTGGTGAAGAGCTTGGTGAAAGGTGCAGGGATGTAGCTAGTGATGGCATTGTCATTATTAGCACTATTTCATTACAAAATATGATTTAAAGGTTTAATTAGACTGTGCTAGTGTGTGTTAGACTAACTTTAATTTTTGTTTTTTACTGATATTTTGCAGTTCGCCCATTATCCTCTTTTTCCCACAGACCACATCATTAATATTGCATGATTTTCTGCAACACAGTGATGCACAGGAACACACCACCACGTTATTGGACAACAACGTGTGATGGTATCTGATCCTCTATCTTCATACCATACCCTGCTGTCTCCCTATCTCTTTAGTTTCCAGAAATCCACAGCCTGATCTGGGAGATAGTACCCCAGGTTCACCAGTCTCTGGGTGCAAACATTTATTCTCATCTCAATGCAAAGTGGCCTGTCTGTACATAATACTGCGGTCCCTTGTTTTGAAGTCCCAGCCAGGGGAATTGTCACCCCTGT
Source organism: Chiloscyllium punctatum (assembly GCF_047496795.1). Classification (NCBI taxonomy): domain Eukaryota; kingdom Metazoa; phylum Chordata; class Chondrichthyes; order Orectolobiformes; family Hemiscylliidae; genus Chiloscyllium; species Chiloscyllium punctatum. The sequence continues at coordinate 228,340 of NW_027309940.1, forward strand.
TTCCAATCTGTCTCGCCCTAACAGTGTTTTATATATCTCACTGAGATCTCCACTCATTTTCCTAAAGCCCATGGAATACAGGCATAGCCGCCCCAAACTCTGCTCTCACAACAAGCCTATCATCCCAGAGATCAGTCTGGTTATCCTTTACTGCTCTCCCTCAATGTCAGGTTTCTCCTTTATTTGGTAAGGAGACCAACACTGCACACAATACTGCACAATGTTCCAGATGAGGTCTCACCAAGGCCCTGCTCAGCTGCATCAAAACACCCTTACTCCTGGATTCAAATCTCCTTGAAATGAAGGTGAATACACGATTTATCTGCCTATCTGTTTTCTGCTCTGCAAAATTGCTTTCAGTGACCAGTGCACAGGGAGATCCAAATCCTTTTCAATGTTACAGCTCCCCACATGTTGGGTCTGTGTACACTGGTCAGTGTGCCAATGCCCTTCCCAGTATTGACTTCTCAATTCAGATCTCATTGGATAGAGCTCTTAAAGATAGTGGAGTCAAGGAGTATGGAGATAAGGCTGGAACAGGATACTGATTAGGAATGATCAGCCATGATCATATTGAATGGCGGTGCAGGCTCGAAGGGCAGAATGGCCTACTCCTGCATCTATTGTCTATTGTCTATTGTCTATTGCCCTACACTGACTTCGGAGGGCTGCACAGAAGGAAACAAAAATGCAGCTTAAGTTCGTTTACAGATCAACATTTTTCAAACAATCCCTTTTCAAATGATAGGCTCGCGTTCTGTTTTTACCATCAAAGGTCACAATATCACATATCCCCCATAGACCATATTCCACCCCCCCCCCCTCCTCCCCATTGCTCTCCATCTGCCATGTATTTACCCAGACACTCCACTTGTCGCAATCACCTTGCAGTTTTTTTGGCATCCTGCTCACCCACTCACAATCCGATATTGTTTAGTGCCATCAACAAACTTGGAAATATTGAATTTGATCCATTCAACAAAATATATGGTGTGTATTGGGAATAGCTGGAGCCCAAACCCCGATCCTCGCTATATCCTCCAAGTCTTCCTTTCAAATAAACCCATTGTTTTAGTCCTACTCACTGCTTCCTGCCCGCTCTCCCATTCTAAAACCATATTAGTCCCAGTCCCAGAGGATTTAATTTGCATTATAGGCTTGGGGCTTTATCATCTGTTATAGCACCTCCCCCAGAAAATCCTCATGCTCTATCTCCAAATAAGGCTCAGGCACTACCACTCTCACTATTGAATTCAGCAACTTCCTTCCCAGAATTTCTCTATCACCTACGCAATACGCCCACACATTAATAATACTATATGGATTCAAAACTGTCGACTGCCTCATTCCGGACACCTCACAATTCCTCCCAGATCAACCTCCACCAGCACTAACAGCAAGGCCATCCACTCCTGCCCTCACTCCTTCCATCCCTTTCTTCTATTCCAAGAGTAACAGCCTGAAATAGGACAGAAATGGCCAAGCTGGGTGGTGGAGTGCCCAATATCCATTCCCTCACCAGCCCCCACCCCCCCCCCACACCCGCCATGTGGGGCAGAACCTAGTACAAGATGAAGCGGACTGGGATGCCTCGCATGAAATTTGTGGGACGTCCATGTCCACTGACCGATTCAGGAGCAGTGCTCAGTGAAAGACAATTCTCACTGTAAACACACTGGCATTTCGAACGACAGTTATTTAACTCCCCCCCCCACCCCCCACCAAATACAGTTACCTCACTGCACAGACATGTAGACACAGAAATGCACAGAATTATTGGTATCAACACAATATACGAACAAACACAAAATATACAAGGGAATAGGCATACAAACATAGAAACACACGCAGACATATAGAGTCACACACAAATAGACACAAACATAGATAGAAACACACAGGCTGATACACAGAAAGATAAACATAGATGCACAAATACACAGATGACAAGCAGATGGACAAATATACGCACACGTAGACAATGATACAAATTGATAAGTTTTTTGTTTTATAACGGGATCAAGGATTCTTGGGGTAAGGCAGGAGAATGAGGTTGAGGAACATTCAAGAAATTATTGAATGGCATATCAGACTCGATGGGCTGAATGGCCTCATTCTGCTCCTTTTTTCATGTGGTGCTATGATAACAGGTATTCTCTTCCTGAGACAACAGCAGAGGCTGGGTTTGATATATATTCGATTGGAAATGTTCAATGGGAATGTGGGACAGGTTTGGAGTCCGGAATGGTTTATGTTTATTCCTAATTATTCTGTCCTTATATCTGCAAAGAGGTGGTGATTTGATGTTCAGTTAACATAGCTTTAAAATAACATGTCCCACAAAGAATTAAGGACGTACCTTTCACTTTAGTGTTGAGCTAAATGTGGTGTCCTCATCTTCAGGGAGTAGTAAACACTCGTTTATAGAGTCATAGAGATGTACAGCATGGAAACAGACCTTTCAGTCCAACCCGTTCATGCCGACCAGATAACTCAACCCAATCTAGTCCCCCCTGCTGGCAACTGCCCATATACCTCCAAAACCTTCCAATTCGTATACCCATATCAAAATGCCTCTCAAATGTTGCAATTGTACCAGTCTCCACCACTTCCTCTGGCAGCTCATTCCATACACAAGTACACCCTCTGGGTGAAAAACGTTGCCCCTTAGGTCTCTTTTGTATCTTTCCCCTCTCATCCTAAACCTATTCCCTCTAGTTCTGGACTCCCCGACACCAGGGAAAAGACTTTGCCTATTTACACTATCCATGCCCCTCAAAATTTTGTAAACCTCGATAAAGTCACCCCTCAGCCTCCGATGCTCCAGGTAAAACAGACCCAGCCTGTTCAGCCTCTCGCTTTAGCTCAAATCCTTGAACCCTGGTAAAATCTTTGTAAATCTTTTCTGAACTCGTTCAAGCTTCACAACATCTTTCCGATAGGAGCGAGACCAGAATTGCACGCAATATTCCAACAATGGCCTCACCAATGTCCTGTACAACAGCAACATGACCTCCCAACTCCTGTACTCAATACTCTGACCAACAAAGGAAAGCATACAAAACGCCTTCTTCACTATCCTATCTACCTGCGACTCCTCTTTCAAAGAGCTATGAACTACACTCCAAGGTTTCTTTGTTCAGCTACACTCCCGAGGACCTTGCCATTAAGTGTATAAGTCTGCGCTCGACTGATCTGTGTTGAACAGGAGAGTCAATGTTTCTTGGGAACAGACAGGAGACGGATGGACAGACACACTCGGATCAGCCATGAACATTCTGAATGGTGCAGCCAAATGACCAACCATTGTCCCTACCCCGTGTGTTGTTCCCTCAATCCACCCTCGAGGCTATTACATGGTAGGGGACCACCCCATTCAATCAGACAGGATCGATACAATGAGACAGGAGGAGACCATTCTGTCACTCTAAGGAATTGCACAGCAATATAGAATGAAGTCATTGAGCTCGTTGAGTACATTACACAGCCCAGCAGGAGACCATTAAACACGCCTGAACGGCTACCCAGGAGCAGGGAACATTGACTCTCCTGTCCAGCAAAGATCAGTCGCTAACAGGAAACCGAGAGTAGAGACAAATGTTTATTTTCAGGCTGCAAAGCTGTAACTGATGGAGTGCCTCAGAGATCACTGTGGGGTCATCAATTATCAACAATTTGTGTCCAAGATCTGGAGGAAGGGGAGGGAATTGTTTGGAAGTCAATTAGCTCGTAAACCAAGATGGTTATTTAATGTGTCATCAAATGAAGGTAGTGAGTCTGCAATGTGAAACAGACAGGGAAGGTTAGTGAGCAAACCTTCAGCAGAAATAGCATAAGGTAGGTTGTGTATTTTGGCATGAAGAATAAAACAATGGTAAACAATGTAAATGCAGAGAGATTGCAGAACTCTGTGATTCAGGCGGTTTCCATGTTCCTGGGACATGAATCATATGATGTAGGTCTGCAGATGCAGCAAGTGATTTGGAAGGTAAGTGGAATGATGCTGTTTTTGGCAAAACGTATCAGGTTTAATCGCAGGAATGTTTAACTGCATCGGTACGAGGGCATTGCTGTGACCACATTTGATGCACTGTGTGCTGTTTTGATCAACGAAACTAAAATGAAAGGATTTAATTCTTTTCGAAGATTTTCAAAGAGGATTCCCTTTACTCATTCCTGGAAGGCCGGCCTTTTGTTATCGGGGATTATCAGTTTTGATCTTAGCTGAGAAATAGTATTGAACCATCCATGACTTTCTGAAGAGTGTATCAACTGGATGCATATTATCTCTTGTTAGGGAGACTAAAGCTAGAAAATAAATTTTAAGAAAAAGCTGCATTTATATTAACACACATACTATGAAGACACCTACCAATATTTACAAATTACACAGACACATGTAAGCATGTCTTCAAATTATAAAGTGGGGACTTTTTTGCGATTGAAACGAATGCACTTGCATATAATCTATAATCGGGTTTTCCAGACAATATTCCAGAAGAGCACACCTGGTCCAGTTTGGTGTTCAGTTGACATTATCGTATGTTTCAACACAGAGAGGGAGAAAACTGTCCCCTGCCTGAGAAGCAGCAGCCTATTGATCTCTCTCTCTTACGTTGTTCCATCCGATAGCATAGTGTGAGACCATAAAATCCCTGTGTTATCTTTACCACTTGTGAAGGATGTCTGGTGAGAATTCACTTGAATCTATCCACTGCCTGAAACAAAGGGAATTCAGCCAAATCCAACTGTTCCAGAGTGAAACCCCACTACCAGTAGCTTGTATGAGCAGAATAACTTCAAACGCAGAATAACGTTTGGGGCACTCTATCATTTTACCATTTGTTATGAGTTCAACTTTCTGTGTCTCACACTTTTCTAGAAAATGACCTACTCTGAGACCTACATCATTGGTCATATCACAAAACTGGTTGCATTTAAGATTGGTGTAACCAGTGGAGGAGTGGGACTGGAAAAGGACGGAGTGACCTTCCAACATTGGTTGAGACACAAATGAGTAATTTTCAAAGGGCTGTTCAAGTGGAAATTCCCTTCCCCAGAAGTTTGTGGTGCTGGATGCTTGCATTTATTCAAAATTATATTTGGTGACATTTGACAGACAAGTGAATGCAGGAAAATGGCATACAGACAGAAAAATGCTTTTGAGACCACATGCACATCACCCATGGAATTTGTGAGTGCTGGAGCGATGACAAAGTGTCTAATAGCCCACTCCTGCTGCTCAGTCCTATGGCCCTATGTTCTATTCAGCTCCTCACAGCTCCTGATATTAGCAGATGGAGGCCACCTGCTCCAAATACCTGGTCCACCGGAACACAGGATATCATCCTCAAGACTGATCACCTACCTGAATAGAAATGAGCTATAAGAATACGGGAAACAGGCAGAGGAAGGGAGCTATCTTTACTTCTGTACTTCTCTCACAGGATGTATGCAGCCCTGGTCACGGCAGCATGTTATGCCGATCTTGAACTGAGTGTTTGTTTCAGCTGTTCCACAGGACAGTGAAGAGAAAAGCACATTCCTGTGGGATTGTAGTGTTACAACACAGGATACATTCTCCTGCTTAATGTAAAACCAACAACAGGGAAAAGATTTATACACTGCAGTAATCCATGATAATTCTAGAGTCCAAAACTATTTGTAGTAAAAATTAACAACTTTATTTCTTAAAGCATAACAGGGGATAATAGATGAACGAATGTTTACAGCTTCTTCCTCTGAGCTATATTTTATCTCCCCCCACCCCCTCCACTATACTAGTTCGATTAGACTCCTAATTAAGATTTACAAAACAAAACTTCTAATCTCAAAATCGAGAAGCTGTCGGTTCTTCTCCATATTCCTGTCTTCTTTTCTTCTTTGAGATTCTGCTTTTCCAAATTACTAATCAATAAAGTTACCGAGAGGAGAACTATTTTTCAGGCAGTCTTTGCATGCTGGTAACGTGGCAGTTCTCCTCTCAACTGTCAATTTCCCGCGGTCTTGTGCCCCCAAACCATTGGACTGTGTCATTGGCTTTTAAGATTATCAATACACTAAATTCAAACTTGATTAGAGGTGGGCACTTTGGGTTATAACTTAAACTGTTTGGCTGAATTTGTTTTTGTCTTGAGAAAATAAGCCACTCGACCAAATGTTACATTAAATCTATTTTTCGAAGACTTGGTGCTGTCAGGTAGTTATTGCTGGCTTTTAATTTTGTTAAAGGTGCAGAACACCCACATGTTCCTCACAGAAGTCACACTGAAACCTGACTAGAGAAGAATGACCCATTGACTTCTCTTAAGCACTTGGGGCAAGCAGATGGGCTTTTATGGCAAATGAAAATTGTTGCTTTTAATTACCCTCATGAGATAGCAACAGACTATTATTCTGTGGCTCTAGAGAATGAGTCTTGAACACCATAAACTGCCGTCCCGTATGTACAGAGAACAAGTTAAACATCCTCAGAGCAATTTTTTTAGTGATGGACATATGGTTAGAAGGAACTTGAAACTGTTAAACAAAGGCACAAATTATGGTTTATTCAGAAGTTGCAATGAGACTGAGACGTGACTGGGGTATCATGACGGTGGTATTGGACAGGATTGGTGCGTGGGGAGGAGATGGAGATGTAAATTTGTGAAGGACAAAATGGATTATGGAGTTTGAGAACAGTCTGGTTCCTTCTTGCATATCAGTGAGTAATTTATAAATAGTAGTTTGACACTGATTAATATAAGGAAAGGTTTTATTTGTAACTGAAGACATTGTCTTGCACTTTCCAAATTTTATATATCATGAGCAGAAATTCAGTTCAACCCAGTTTAGTAGACAAATATAATGACTTACCAGGTACACCAACTATAGCGAGGATGGGATAGTAACCACGTTGAATAATCCAGAGGATATCCTGGATCCGTGATGCTAATGATAACCAAGGTTGAGGAAGATAATAAAGACCCGAGGATAAACTCCTGACTGTTATTGTAATATTCCAGTCTAATATTCTCAGATTCTGATAGATTGTTGAACCATTCCAGTCTAATGATCTCAGATTCTGATCCATTGTTGTACCATTCCAGTTTACTCATCTTAGATTCTGATCCACTATTAGAACAATCCAATCCAAGGTCCTCACATTCTGTACCATTAGTCTAACGTTCCAGTCTAATGTTCTCAGATTCTGATTTCTACTCCCCCTCTCTCTCGAGCTGATGATCCGTGTTAGTGCTGTCAGTGATGCTCCTCTTCATACTACGGGATAACACACTGAAAAGAGCCCATTTATCATTCAATGATGGAAACGCTCCACTGGGATAATTAGGATCCACGGAGATTGACCTTAATCACAGTCACTGAACAAATAGCTCCAGTTAACCCCTTTCAATTTAACATTGATTTTATGAAAATTCTAAAGAACGTTTAAAATTTATACATTTGGCATGAGATATGTCGGAGTGACTGAGGGACGGAATATTGGGGATGGTAGATTGATTGCGTGCAATCATTTAATCTGCCTTGGATATGTTAATAATGACAAAGGATTGTCAGAACATAAACAAGCTTCGACGTTTATAAATGGAAACATACAATCTGCAACTACTGTTGAGGGATTATAATGTCACTAAAATATGGAGAGAACTTTTCTAGTCCAGAATCTGACAGGAAAATGTGCCTATGATAACATGAGTGATAAAGGACAACTGACATGAATATGTCAACAGAGAATATGACGTGACACACAATTCAGATGATTAATCGAGAATCAGAGAGGGCAGGTGAGGGTCATGCTGTTAATGTTATCGATGTCAATCAACTGTGATTATTTACCATTGGATTTCAATTGCAGTGTGATTATGATATTGGGGACATGGCTGCTGAGACTGGAGGGAGGGAACATGATACTTCCCACTCATCAGTAGGGAAACGTTACTCTTTGTAAATCATTTGAAGATCAAATTTCAGGATACAGCTCCAATGAGGAATGAGGAGAGCCAATATTAAACATACGGCCAGAAGACATTCGAGCAGAAATTTGGCCATTGTGCCCATTGAGCCTGCTCCGCCATTCAATGATGGCTGTTAAGCTTCTCAATCCCATTCTCCCGCTTTCTACCTGTAACCCTTGATCCCCTTTACAGTCAAGAACCTATCTGTCTCACTCTTAAATATACTCAATGATCTGGACTCGACAGCCCTCTCTGGCAGTGAATTCCATAGATTCACCACTCTCTGGCTGGAGAGGTCTCTCTTTATCTATGTTTGAAAAGATCTTCTCTTTACTCTGTCCCTTCTGGTACTAGTCTCTCCTACCATTGGATATGTCTTCCCAAAATCCACTCTGTCCCGCGGCATGCAGTATTCTGTAAGTTTCCTAACATCTTTCTGAACTCTATCAAATACAGACCCAGAGCCCTCAAATATTCTTCATATGTTAAGCTTTTCATTCCTGGCACCATTCTCGTGAATCTCGTCTGAAAACGCTCCAAGACCAGTACATCCTTCTTGAGATATGGGACCCAAAGCTACGCACAATAATCCAAATGGAGCCTGACCAAAGCCTTGTAGAGCCTTAGAAGTACATCCCGGTTTTATATTGAAGCCTTCTTGACATAAATGACATCATTGTATTTGCCTGCCTAACTACTGACAACCTGCAAGTTTACCTTTCAAGACCCCTGGACTAGAAAGCCCTAGTCTTTTTCCACTTCAGATTTCTGAATTTGCTTGCTATTTATACAATAGGCTATGCCTCTATTCATCCTGGTAAAATGCTTTTCCACACTTTTCCACATTGTACTACATCTGCCACTTCTTTGTTCACTCTCCGAACCTGTAAAAATCCTTCAGCAGGTGAAAGTGAGGACAGCAGATGCTGGAGATCAGAGTCAAAAAGTGTGGTCATAGAAAAATACAGCCTGGCTGGAAGCATCCGAGGAGCAGGAGATTCGACGTTTCAGGCATAAAGCCTTCATCAGGAATGTGGGGTGGGCGGAAGGTGCCAGAGAGATAAATGAGAGGGGCTGGTGCTGGGAGGAAGGTCGCTTGGAAGGCGACAGCTAGACAAAGGTGGGTGGTGATAGTGATAGATCAGAGTGGAAGGTGGAGTGGCTAGATGGGAAGGAAGATGTACTGGTAGGACAGTTCAAGACGGCAGTTCTGAGTTGCAGGGTTTGATCTTGGATAAGGTGGAGGGAGGGCAGATGAGGAAACTGGTAAAATTGTCCATGATACCGTGTGTTTGAAGGGTCCCAAGGCAGAAGATGGTGCGTTCTTCCTTCAGACGTCAGGTGGTTAGAATGTGACAGTGGATGAGGCCACAAACCTGCAAAGCCTTGGCGGAGTCGGAGGGGGAGTTGAAGTATTCAGCCACAGGGCAGTGTGGGGTTGTTGGGTGTGTGTGTCTGAGAGTGTTCCCTGAACTGTTCTACAAGTTGACGTCTTGTCTCGCCAATGTAGTGGAGACCAGGTGCAATGAACAGACTAGAAGAGGTATTTGGATGCATGGGATGTTATCTGACTGATGTGGAAGGATCCTTTGGGGCCTTGGGTGGAGGTGAGCAGGGAGGTGTTTTGGCACAGGTTTCATACCTGTTGTCGTGGCAAGGGAAAGTGACGGGAGTGGAAGGTGGCTTGTTGGGGTTGCGTGGACTTGATGAGGGAGCTGTAAGGGAATGGTCACAGCAGTATGACGATAGGGGTAGGGAGGGAAGTATATCTCTGGTGGTGGGGTCTGACTGTTGGTGGCAGAAATGGCGGAGGATGATGCGTTGTATACTGAGGTTGGTGGGATGGAAGGCGAACACCAGAGAGGTTCTAACTTGTTGTAGTTGGAAGGGTGAAGCTCAAGGCCGGAGTTTTGGGCAGTTGAGGAGATGCGCCAGAGCACCCTCCTGCAGCCAAACCACCTCTTCAATGCTACCTGTCCCTCTATCTATCTTTGCACAGTTTGAAAGCTTGGCCAGAATGCCCTCAGTTCCTTCATATCGATCATGAATGCACAAAGTGAAAAGTTGTGGTCCCAAAACTCAGTCTTGTGGAACACCACTTGTCACTGGCTGCCATCCTGAGAAGGACACTTTAATCCACATTCTCTGCTTTCTGTCAGACAGCCAAACTTCAACTTCCACCTTGTCTCTAACACTATGGACCCATATCTTTCTCAATAGTCTCATGCATGGCACCTTGTCAAAGGATTCTTGAGGTGCAGATGGATAACATCTATTGGTTCTCCTTGATCAAATCTGCACATTACTCCCTCAATGTATTCTAGCAGGTTTGTCAGGCATGACCTCCCCTTGATGAAACCATGCTGACTCTGTCCTATTTTACCAAAGACCTTCAAGTATTCAGAAATCCCATTCTTCACGATGAATTCCATGATGTTACCCACAACCAAGTCTGCTAATCAGTCTGCAGTTTTCCATCTTCTGCCTAACTCCCTTATTAAACCGGGTGTCATGTTTGCAATTATACAGCCACTTGGCCCTTTCCTGATTTTAGTCATTCCTGAAAGATTACCACTTTCGCTTGCACTAACTCTTCAGCGATCTCCCTTACAAGGCTGGGGTGTAGTCCATCTGGTCCAGGTGACTTATCCACATTCAGGCCATTCCATTTTCTAACATGTTCTTCTTGGTGATGGCCACTGTATTTAGGACTGCCCTCTCACTCTCTTCAATTCTTGGGAAATTACTCGTGTATGCCACCGTGAAGACTGATGCAAAATTCCTCAGCCATTTCTTTGCTTCCCACTACTGTCTCTCCAGCATCATTTCCCAGTGGTCCATATTCACATTTACATCTCTTTTGCATTTTATATATCTAAAGAATCTCTTACAGTTTCCTTTATATTACTGGTTAGCTTACCCCCATACTTAATGTTCTCCCTCATTATTTATTTTTTCTTGCCTTCTGTTGGCCTCAAATCTCCAGTTCCACACTGCCCTTCACTCTGCTTACTCTTTTGCTTATATGCAATCCCTGACTTCCCTTGTCAGCCCTGGTTACCTCATCCTCCCTGTACCATACCTCTATTACTCAGCACACATCTCTGCAGTGTCTTTTAAATTATCATGGAATCTCCAGCCATTGCTATTACCCTGTCTTTCCGGCTAGACGCCTGTCCCGGTCAATTCTACCCAGCTTCTCCCTTATGCCTCTCCAGTTGCCTTTATTCAGCTGAAATACTGTTAACTCTGATTCTATCTTCTCTCTCAAATTTCAGAATAAATTCAACCATGTTCTGATCACTGCTTCTGAAGTTATCCTTCACCTTAAGCTCCCTTGTCTAGCCTGCGTCATTAAATCCAGTGTCATCTGTTCCTGAGTGGGCTCCACCACATGATGCTCCAAAAAGCCATCCCGTAGATATTCCTCAAATTCCTTTTCTTGCGATTCACTACCAACCTGGTTTCCCATTCCACTTGCATATTGAAATCCCCCATGATCACTGTAACAATGTCTTTCCTACAGATCTTTTCTATCTCCTGGTGTATCTTGTGCCCCATGATCACTGTCACGTTGGCTTTCCTACAGATCTTTTCTATCTCCTGGTGTATCTTGTGCCCCAGCCCCTGACGACTCTTTGGAGGCCTGTGCAAGTCTCCAACTGTGGTTGTCTCACCTTTGTGGTTCCAGAATTCTACCATGCAGATTCTACACCATCTGACCTTACTTCCTTTCTTATTGTTGATTAAATTTCATTTCTTATTAATAATGTAAATCCACTGTCTCGATCTTTTCGATACGATATATGTCCTTGAATATCCTGATCCCCTTGCAGCCACTTCTCTGTGATGCCCATTACGTCATACCTACCAATTTCAATCTATGCCACAAGCTCATTTACCCTATTCCTTATACTGCTCGCGTTCAGATATAACCCTTCAATCTTGTGTTAACGTTTCCTCTTCTATGCCATTTGTTTGTTCAGTGTGATTGAAGTTTGATTGCTTAGACTTTCCATACACTCTGTTCTATTTGCGTCTATGCTGAAGATTTTAATAACCTCTCTTGAGCTCTGTGCTCTTACCTCCTCCTTTCTCATTAAACCCTATAACGAAACCCCTACCCCGCGCGCGCACACACACACACACTCCTAATCAGTTTAAAGCTCTGTCGACATCCTTGGTTAGGATTCACTTGGACTCTGGTCCCAGCACGGTTCACACGAAGACTGTCCCATCAGAACAGGTTATTTCTTCCTCAGTAATAAAATGTGTTTAAAGTTTGTGAGAAGACTTGTAGCTCGGGTGCTCATTGTTGTATTTCTGTTCGCCGAGCTGGGAATTTGTGTTGCAGACGTTTCATCACCTGTCCAGGTGACATCTTCAGTGCTTTGGAGCCTCCTGTGAAGCGCTTCTGTGATGTTTCCTTCAGCATTTATAGTGGTTTGAATCTGCCACTTCCGGTTGTCAGTTCCAGCTGTCCATTGCAGTGGTCGGTATATTGGGTCCAGGTCGATGTGCTTATTGATTGAATCTGTGGATGAGTGCCATGCCTCTTGGAATTCCCTGGCTGCTCTCTGTTTGGTTTGTCCTATAATAGTAGTGTTGTCCCAGTCGAATTCATGTTGCTTGTCATCTGTGTGTGTGGCTACTCAGGATAGCTGGTCGTGTCGTTTCATGGCTAGTTGGTGTTCGTGTATACGGATCGTTAACTGTCTTCCTGTTTGTCCGATGTAGTGTTTTGTGCATTCCTTGCATGGGGTTTTGTACACTACATTGGTTTTGCTCATGCTGGGTATCGGGTCCTTCGTTCTGGTGAGTTGTTGTCTGAGAGTGGCTGTTGGTTTGTGTGCTGTTATGAGTCCTAGTGTTCGCAGTAGTCTGGCTGTCAGTTCGGAAATGCTCTTCATGTATGGTCGTGTGGCTAGTCCTTTGGGTTGTGGCATGTCCTCGTTCCATTGTCTTTCCCTTAGACATCTGTTGATGAAATTGCGGGGGCATCCGTTTTTGGCGAATACATTGTATAGGTGTTCATCTTCCTCTTTTGCAGTTCTGGTGTACTGCAGTGTGTTGTGGCCCTTTTGAATAGTGTCTTGATGCAACTTCTTTTGTGTGTGTTGGGGTGGTTGCTTTCGTAGTTCAGGATTTGGTCTGTGTGTGTGGCTTTCCTGTAAACCTTTGTAGTGAATTCTCCGTTTGGTGTTCTCTGTACCGTCACGTCTAGGAATGGGAGTTGGTTGTCCTTTTTTAACTCTCTCGTGAATCGGATTCCTGTGAGTGTGGCGTTGATGATCTGGTGCAATTTCAACAACAGATGCCTAAGGGAAAGACAACAGAACGAGGACATTCTGCAACCCAAAGGACTAGCCACACTACCATACATAAAAAACATTTCTGAACTGACAGCCAGACTACTGCGACCACTAGGACTCATAACAGCACACAAACCAACAGACACTCTCAGACAACTCACCAGGATGAAGGACCCGATACCCAGCATGAGCAAAACCAATGTAGTGTACAAAATCCCATGCAAGGACTGCACAAAACACTACATCGGACAAACACGAAGACATCTAACGATCCGCATCCATGAACACTAACTACCCACGAAACGACACGACCAGCTATCCTTAGTAGCCACAAACGCAGGTGACAAGCAACATGAATTCGACTGGGAGAACACTACTATTATTGGACAAGCCAAACAGAGAACAGCCAGGGAATTCCGAGAGGAATGGCACTCATCCACAGATTCAAACAATAAGCACATCGACCTGGACCCAATATACCGACCACTGCAGCGGACAGCTGGAACTGACAACCGGAAGCGGCAGATTCAAACCACTACAAATGCCGGAGGAAAAATCACAGAAGCGCTTCACAGGAGGCTCCCAAGCACTGAGGGTATCACCTAGACGGGGGACAAAACGTCTGCAACATAAATTCCCAGCTCGGCGAACAGAACCACAACAATAAAATGTGTTTATTCAACACAAAATACTGGGACAAAATACAAGCGTTTCAGCACATACCAAAACATGAAAAATACAAAGAGACAAGTCTGTTAAAATTCACTTACGATGTGGAGCTATATGAATTGAAATGTCAATTGTAAAACCACGGACGAGGTATTCAAGCTTTATTGGTCATTATTTGACCCACAGCTGAAGTACTGATTTCCCCCCAGTCAGTGATCCACCTCACTGAGACTCTCTCGCCCTGTCTCACACATTGTCTAGAGTGACTACAAGTTCCTGTTGGCCCAGAATTTTTAAATTAATTCACCTTCTCCCTGGAACTAATCTATTGTTATTTTGGAAGTTGTTCAGCCGTCAGCAACCCGGTTCTATGAAATTTTTGGCGATAAATGATCTGGGATGACAGCATAGTGCTCACAGGGTACGGCACCAGACAAAGGGCTGGCAGTCTGTTGGAATTTCTGAATAAAATTTCTGTATGTTTGTCCTCATGCTGTCTTCTGATCTAACTTCACACTCGCCTGACACCCCTTGATCTCACTCACTCTGTCGCTCCATTTTCCCTCCATTCCTTTTATCTCTCTTCACTTCCTTTTTCTCTGTTAATTTTTCTCTCTCTCATGCACACACACACACAGTTCTCTCTGTTTTCAAGTTGTGATGTTGGAGAGCTCATCGTTGTACAATTGGCTAAACGGCTTCGTTCAGTGCTCTATTAATTCTGAAGCTCTCTGACCCACAGTAAAGACATCAGGTGCCTAGAGAGACAAGCTGGTCCTGTGAAGGACACAGTGCAGAATCATCCTTTATCTCTTCCTGTTGCCTGTTATGCAGTGGCCTTGAAATATCTGTTCAAACAATAGATTGAAATTCGTGCAGGCGGGAGGACGATCACCAGATGATTATGCTGTCAGGATTTAACAAGCAGTTCCCACATACAAACTGTGGATTTACCTGATAGCAGCTCCTCCCAATTGAGACGGCCTAGCTCTGCCTGATGCTCACGTAATTTGCCTTCCGCCAATTCAGTAGCTTCACACCAGGTCCTGACTTATCCATGTTCGTAACTATCTTAAATCTGAAGGAGCTGTGACCACTGTTTCTAAAATTATGTCCCACTGAAAGGTCAGTGACCTGGCCAGGATCATTAGCCAATACGAGATCCAGTATGGCTCTTCCTCTGGTTGGACAATCCACATACTGCTGCAGTTAATAAATTCTGCCCCATCGAAGCCTCTTGCTCCAAGGGACTCCTCGTCATTACTGGAGATATTAAAGTCACTCACTATGACCACTCCGTTTTTAATACACCTTTCCTTCATCGACGTACATATCTGTTCCTCAATCCCTCCGGGCCTGTTGGAGGGATTATAGCAACGCAGTGCTTGCAGCCATCTTATTTTTGAGCTTTACCCATATTGCTGCAGTGGATAGTCCCTCCTGTATGTCCTCTTCAAGTACAGATGTAGCATTCTCCCGATTATTAAAACACCTCGTCCACCTCTTTTACCTTTCTCTCCACCTCGCATAAAACAATGAAACCCTGGAATGTTAAATGGCCAGTCCTTTCCCTCTCTCAACCAAGTCTCTGTAAAGCTGCAACATCATAGTCACATGCTGTCAGCTCATCATAATAAAATTAACCATAATAATTCTTCCATTGAAATAAATACACTTCAGCCCAACTCCATCCGATCCTGACCTGATATTTGGTTTGAGATTCCCTGATGTAAATTCTCCTCGTCTATTCTCTGGTAATAGGAGATTAGAAAAGATTGTCAGTAAAGCAGAAAATATTGCAAACAGACAATTTCTGTTTCCTCCATTGTCCCTTCTATCTGTACATTTCATCACACACTGTCCAATTCCAATAAACTGCTGGATAATTATTATGCTTCAAACAACAGTCTCCAGCCTCTCAATGCACATTCTTCAACTCTCTCTGGACCCATTGGATTGACAGTTTTCTGATCCCTCTCTCAACCAAATCTCTGTAATAGTTATATCATAGTTATGTCTACTCATTCAAACTCCAAACTCCAAGCTCATCTGTCTTGCCTGTCATACTGCTCACATTAAAATCAGCATACTTCCGACTGCCAGTCCCATTGTGTTCACTCCCCTCTGCCAGTTTGTTGTTGGTCTTAGCTGCACTGGGATTAGTCTCCAACTACTCTTCAGTCATGTGCTTGTGGACGTACTGCTCTGGCTCCACCCTCCCTCCCCCCACCACCACACTTGTTTAAACCCTCCTGAGTGACAGTAGCAAACCTTCCTGCCAGGAGATTGCTGCCGGTTCACCTCCATCCCGTCCTTCTTGTGTATTTCATACTGACCCAGGAGTCCCAATGACCCACATATCGGAGATTGCTGCCAGTTCAGATGCATCCAGTCCTTCTTGTGTATATCCTACCGATCCGGGAATCCCAAAGATCCACATATTGCAAGTGCTGCCTACCCTACCAGCTCTTTGGCCATGTTTTTAACTATACTGCCTTCCTATTCCTAACTTCACTGGCACGTGGCAAAATCTAGTCTCTTCAACATTCAAAAATCCTTTCAGCATAACTCCGGCACGATCTTTACTTTGAAATGGATACACTTGACAATAAAAACTTAGTGTGATCTCATTAACTATGAAAGTGGAGCCCAACGAATCAGTCGCAATGACCATAGGATCTGATATCTATCACCTTCACCAAACCTGTGTGACAAGGTATTAATATGGAGTATATATTTGTAGATGGACGTGGATAAACAGAAATTAGTCCAAAAGTCCTGAAAATGTCACAACAGATGGCTGTCATTCAGCCTGTTTACTCTGCTTTGCTGTTCAATTGGATTTTAGCTATTCTGTTCCTTTTAATGGCTGGGGCTTTACCCCGGATCCCTAGCGTGTCAGAAAGTGCCCAGGGTCTTTGTGCGCTCTTGCGTAGGGAGCATCCAGTGCCAGGCGATGGGGTGTGGGGAACCCCGGAATGGCTCGGTGAAAGGCTGCATGCAATAACGAATGGACTCAGGGCTCGAGAGAGACGGAGTAGGACATGCACTCACATCAGTAGCTGGGCAAGATTCCCATGTACTCGGGGAGCCCGAGCACCAGTGCCACTTTTACAATAAACTCGTCATATTTGCAGCAATTCTCCATCAAATACAAGTAAATATACTGCAGATGGCAGAAACCTGAAACAAACATAGAAACATACTGTGAAGAGAGAAACGAGTTAATTCTCACAATGCAGACACGGGGAGATTGTAAAAAACTCCACAAAAACAGGGTCCAGAGATTGGAATTATTCTTATTTGAATGAAAATAGTCTTATCAGTGATAGGCAACATGGTTTTGTGCAGAGAAGGTCATGTCTTACCAAATCAATAGATTGTTTGAGGAAGTGACAAAGTTGATTGATGAAGGAGGCACTGTAGATGTCATGTACGTGGACTTCAGGAAGGCGTTTGGTATGTTTCCCCATGGTCGGGGTATGTCGAAAGTAAAGTCACATGGTGCACGAGCTGGTGGATAAAGAACTGGCTGGGCAACAGGAGGCAGAGAGTAGTAAGGGGAGGGAGTTTCTCAAAATGGAGAACTGTGACCAGTGGTTTATTTTAAGGTGTTTCTGGAAAGATACATGAATGGGCTGGGAACAAAGGGATACAGATCCTTAGAAAATAGGCGACAGGTTTAGATAGAGGATTTGGATCGGCGCAGGCTCCGAACACCGAATGGCCTGTTTCTGTACTGGAATGTTCTTTGTTATAAGATTAGCAATGACCCATCAGACACCAGTAATGGTCTCCTCCAACCTCTTCCCTCAGACTAAAAGGTACAGAAGCTTGAAAACACTGAGCAGCTGGTTCAGGAACAGCTTCTTCCTGACTGTTATTAGACTGATGAGTGGACTCCCTAATCTCAGATAATGCTGATCTTGTTCCTGCTGATCTCACCTCGCACACGCCCTGTGCATCGTAACCTGCATGGCTCTCAAATATATTTTAGAGCCATTGTTCTGTACATCATTGTTTACTATGCTTTGTCTGCATTTCTTGGTAAAGGTCAAAGTAAATCCTCACCTCCCTTCCCCCAGTTACTACAATGCTCACTCCCAGCTGTCTCTGGTCCTCAGCCCCAGAACCTCCCATTCCTCATCCCCAGCACACTGTGACCCCATCCCCACTCCCTGTGTGCTTTGTATCTCACTATTTCTCTCACACTGTCTGTTTCCTTGTATTTGCCTTTTATCTGTCTTCTGTTTCTTTCCCATAACTTACTGTCTCCCCTTCTCCCTGTTCTTGTGAATGTTTGTTTCTTATTTTGATTCCTTTCTCTGTTTTACTGACTGTCCTTCTGTTTGCCTCGCTGTGTTCTCTCTCTCCTTCTACGTGTCCATCTCTTTCTCTCTCGTTGTGATGGTGATGGCTTGTCTATTCTTTTGAAGCATGTGATGGCTCTTTGGTTGGATGTTGGCAATACAACAAATTCAATTATGTTTTGGTATCTTAAAGATAATTTAAATTTATTGGTTAAATTTCAATTGTTGTCAAAACA
The DNA here is from genome assembly GCF_047496795.1 of Chiloscyllium punctatum. Lineage (NCBI taxonomy): Eukaryota > Metazoa > Chordata > Chondrichthyes > Orectolobiformes > Hemiscylliidae > Chiloscyllium > Chiloscyllium punctatum. The sequence goes on from NW_027309940.1 coordinate 246,822, forward strand.
GCAACCAGAATGTAGATATCCATTTAACAACCAATTGTTACATCTAAATATTTTGAAACTGCCTTCTCCCAGTGCTCTGCATACTGGCAACTGAAAGCATTCTATTCACGTGCATAATAGTGTGATGGTAACTGCTCTTCCGAGGACCATAAGAAACTACAGACGGTTTTGTGCACAGCCCATACTATCATGGAGGACAACCTTCCATCCATTTATACTTCTCAGTGTCAGCGAAAGTCTGGAAACATCAAATATCTCTCCCAAACTGGTAATGATCTCCTACAACCTCTTCCAAAAGGGAGGCGATACAGAGACTTGAAAACATGGACCAGTATGCTCAGGAACACCTTCTTCCCCACCCTAATTAGACTGACGCATTGACATCTCTAACTTTTCAAATAATATTAATCTTGCTAAATTCGATCTTGAATCGCACTGCTCCTGTGCAGCTGTCACCTTGTCCGCCTCACTCTGTGTAAGTGCCCTGTGAGGCTCAAGGTCTTCTCAAGGGCAATCAACAAAGTGAACTAATGCTGCCCACCCAGCGATACCTATATCCCATTAATAAATATAAGAACATGACGACACTCAGGGAACACAGACAGGTCGGATCAAATCGCTTTAAACATGATCTTAGATAGATAGAGATTGCCCTCGGTATCTGAAAGTAGAGTGTTCCGACAAAGCCTTTCATAAGCTGATATGGCATAAAATGTGGTATCATTAATTTATGTGGGGAAAATGTACTTTTCTTGTTAAAAGTGAAAATCCTCTTCGGATTTCTTTTGATTAGTGAAAACAGGACGTAATGGAGGTTTTTCGGAAAGGGAAATGGCAAAAAGCTATTTTTTTTATAAGCAGGGGATACGTGTAGCAGCATGGGAGTGATATTCAGGAAGATGTGAAAAGTTAAAAATAAATGAGGTGATTCTCACATTTTATTTCCACCCCAGCTGATCATCATTCCCTTTGTTTGCTCTTTGTCTTCTATCTCTTTCTCTATCGATTCAACTCACTCCTCCTGCCCTTCAAAGCAGACTTCCCTGTCACCAGCATTGTTCACACTATTTTCCAGCTGCTTTCAGTTCAGAAAAGCTTCCCAGCACTTTCTGATCTTTTCCTTGCATTATTTATGCAATTTCAGATCTCCAGCATCTTTCAAATTTGTTTAACCTTCAAATGTGTTATTCCATGGGAAGTCGGCATCTCTGCCCAGGGCAACATTTGTTAATCATCTCTAATTGTCCTGATTGTGAGGCCATTCCTCAAGCCAATATAAAATCAAGCACATTGATATGGGTCTGAAGTCACACTTAACCCAGACCGGGTAGTGACATTAGATTTCTTTACCGAAGGTCATCAGTGAAACAGGAAAATGTTCAGACAAAATGTGGTTTTATAGTTGTTTTTCGTGAAATTCACTTTTATTCCAATTCTTATCATTTTTATTGAAGTTCTGCCATCAGCTGTGGTAGGACTTGAAACAAATCGCTTGAAACAATGTCTTTCGTTTAATAAGCTTTGCTCCTGAATTATGTCCAGCGACATTCCTACTCTGTTACATTGTCCTAATCATGAAGGAACGTCCGAGACAAGAACAATTTTGTGATTAAAATACTTGTAACTGGAATAGTGGCCAGAAGAGAGCTTGAAACATAAAGTCTGAATTTTACCAACGAGCAGACAATGGTTTGTTCAGCCACAGCACTGACGCAGAGATGGAGACTGGGGATATTATGAGCTGGTAGTGGACAGGGTTCGTGACAGAGAGAACAAGATACATAAACCAGTTCAGGGCAAAATGAGATCTCGAGGTTGTACACAGTTTTGTTCTCAGATGTAAGGGAGTGGTCTGTAATTCAGATGAATGGAAACTGCAATTGAAATTGAAGATAAAAGTTTCTTTCATTGGCAAATATAGATAATAGAAATTACAATGAAGTTCAAAATTGTTTATGGGATTAATGAATGGACAGAGGTAGAGAATACAAACAATAGCGAGAATAGGTTATGATTTGGAGATGCCGCTCTTAGACCGGGGTGTACAAAGTTAAAAATCACACAACGCCATGTCATAGTCCAACAGGTTTAATTGGGAGCACACTAGATTTCGGAGCGTCGCTCCTCCACCATAGGTTAGTAACACACTCTCCACCCCGCCCAATCAGCACCACGAATATCCGATAAGGTAGACATTTCCAACAAAGAAAAATGTTGAAAAGACCCAAGGAAAGCCTCCTCTCCATTTGTGTAATTATCCAGTCCATTATTCGCAGATTCAGATCTGTCCTCTCCACGTCTGTGCAGCTGCTGATCTCTGTTACTGTTGGAGCTGATGCATCTGCTCCTACACTGGGATAACGCACTGAGTGAAGCCCCTCACCAATAGGACACAGTTACAATGCATGGAGACTGACATCAATCGCGGTCACTGAGTAAACAGCTCTAGCTTTCAATACAGCACATTCAGCTCACAATATATCTGGACTGGACTGGACTTGATGCTGACATTGCTCGCTATTGGTCACATCTCCCATCGCCAATTCCCCTAGTGAAGTCAGTTGTGAGGAAGAATGATGGAAGTTTTCTGATCGCAGGCTAGAATACTCTGCCTTGTTGTACGTTTGCAATGCTGTTATCATCTTACCCGGAATCTCTGCCCCTCCACAAAATAAAGAAACACAGTCAGGATGTTGTTACTGAGCTGATCTCTCCTTCACGGGAACAAACCCCAGCCAACAGACTGTCACTGAGCACAATTGCCCTGAACATAGACAGGAAGGGTGGACTTCTCTGAATGGTCCTCTCACTGCTCTAATACAGAAACGTTGGACCTTCCATATAGAATATGCTTCAGTAATTAATTTATACAACTTGACAAACATCTTAATGCAGTTTTATTTGCTGTAAAGCAATAATTTTTCACCTTTTTTCCCCTCAGCCCAAAACCAAAAGTGATCTTATTCATTAAGACTTATGAATTAATAAGTCAGACTTACCTTGTAGATCGGGCGGAATGGGGATAGTGGCTGTGGAGACTGCATGGGGAGTACAATGATATTCCCCAGTCATCATCACTCTTAACGTCAGATAGAATTAAATATAGTTCACAACAAGGAACGAGCCAACGCTTGGGATATGTAATGCTCAATGACAATGTGAACTGAACCGGATAATTTTAAATGTGATAAAGTGAACTATATTTTATATACACACCATTTAATCATTGGGAATACAGATTGAGTAGTGTCACTGCATCTGAAGCATTAACTTTGATGTCTCTTCACAGATACAGCCAGACCTGCTGAGCTTTCCCTCCAACGTCTATTTTTGTTTGAGCTTGATCATGTTGTTCATATCTGGCAGGATGCTTACAATTAAAAGCAGATGCTAATAACAAAATGTACAGGGGTATGGTGACAATACAAGAGAATGACAGTAGAAATATCGCTCATTCCAAACACCTTTGCTCTAATAATTCTATGTTATGCATTGAAAGCTTTTGGAGATTGGGGAGACAAGCTTGTTCAATGAAGGACACAGTGTTCCATTATCAAAGATCTATCGCTATGATTTCATGAAGTTCAGCTGCCTCTAAAATGTATTTTCAAACAAAATAGATTTCCTGAGATTTACAAGATGTTCAGATTTTCTTTTTACTTTCGATCTTAAAGAACAAACAGATTTCGGCTGTAATTCGGGTATCACAGACACACCAACAGTAATAGAAACATGAAAGTACCACATTGTCCAAATATTACCAAGGTTAACATGTAGACCTGTCAAGAAACATGCAATATAGTGATAATGGAAACATGAAATGCAAACAGAAAATGCTGGATAAACAAAAAAGGTGAGGATGTGTCTGCAGAGAGCAGCAGAATTAACATATGTAATATGATGTGACACTGTTCTGAAAAGTCCTATTAGAATCAAAGGTTAATTTTTTGCATCTCTGCTCAGATGTTGCCAGATTTACTGAGTTTCGCTCCAGCTCTTTTGATTTCTTTCTTCTTTCTGAACTGTGACAAAGTGTCTGATCTGAATGATAGCAGCAAAGCTGTTATCTTAGTTGAATCTCGAGTAATTTGTTATTGATTTTAAATGAGAAATTACAAAGTTCCTATGTTTGACAGGGCTCTAAATATCGATGACGTATTGCATTGTGAGACCTTGCGATGAAAATGTTGAAACAAAACAGAAGTTTCTGCAAATGCTCAGCAGGTCTGGCATCATCTGTGCAAAGAAATCAGAGTTAACGTTTCAGGTCCAGTGCCCCTTCCTCAGAACTGATAGTAACAGGGAAAATGTTGGTTTATATGCAGAAGAGACCGGATAGCTCTTAATGGAGACTGTTAGTAGCTAACAATAGGGTGTGAGTAATGGAAGGCTATGTGACAACTCGGCCTGGGGTGTATGGATAGGGGGCTCGGACTTTGGGGAGTTCAGGCCCGAAAAATATTGAACTTGATTTTGAATCTAAAGGGCTGCAAAGGCCGCACATGGAAAATGAGGTGTAGTTCTTTCAGCTTGCGATGAATTTGCCTGGAACACTGCAGCAAGCCTGACACAGAGATATTGGTCAAGGAACAGGATGGGCTGTTAAACTGGCAGGCAACTGAAAGCTCTGAGTCATCTGCAGCGGTCCAACTTGGGTGTTCTGTGAAGCAGTCACCCAGTCTACACTTCATTTCCCCAATGTCGAGGAGACCACATTGTGAGCAGCGCATGTAGTAGACCGGATTGTGGGAATTGTTGGTAAGGTGCTGCTTCACCTGGAAGGTATAGCTGGGCCCTTTGATACTGATGAGGAGGGAGGTAAATGGGAATGTGTCACACCTCCGGCATGGGAAAGTGAAGTGGACCTGTGGTGGGAGTGAACAAAGAGTAGACCAGTGTGTCCTGGAGGGAATAATCCCTCTAGACGGTAGACAAGGGAGGAGAGGTGAATATGTGCAGGTGGAGGCATCTCGCCGGAGGTGGGGGAAATGTGGGCTGATGATCCTCTGCATGTGAATGCTGCTGGGATAGTAGGTAAGGCCAATGGAAACTCTGTTGCGAGAGGGAAGGGGAGGGGTAGGGTAGAAGTGCAGGAGATGGGTCAGACTCGGTTGAGGACCCTGTTGTCAACAGTGATGGGGAATCCCTTGATTGACGAACAAGGTGGACATGTGAAAGGCTTCCTTATTGAATTTAGTATCATCAGAAGCAATGCGGTGGAGACGGAGGAACTGGGGGAATGGAATTGACTTTATGCAGGAAACCAGGTGTGAGGATGTGTACTCCAGGAAGCTGTGGGAGTCGGTGGGATAATACCAGATATCAGTTGCCTGGCTATCCCCAGAAATGGAAGCAAAAATGTTGAGGAAAGGAAGTAAGGAGCCAGAGATCGACCAGGTGAAAGTGATGGAGACTTTCAAATTCCAAGCGAAAATGGTGAACTTTTCCAATTCTGGACAAGAGAGAGATGCAGCAGCGATGATATCATCTATGTATCGGACAAAGATTTGTGGATGGGTGCTGGAGTAGAACTGGAACAGGGAATGGTCGACGTCCCCCAGGAAAAAAACAGGCATAACTGGGGCCCAAGTGTGTATCCGTGCACTTCCTCTGTGTGGCAGGAGCAGGCTGAAGCAATGGGTCTGCCTGGGCAGTTCTGTTTGTGAATTTTTGAGAGGAGATAGAAGCGAGCTCTGCTATCAGAGGATCATCAAATTGGGGGCAGTTAGGGGCGTGGGGCGAGTGGGGCAGAAATCTCCAGATGAAATGTGGTCAGTTATCATAGTTGATACAATTGCCTGATGTGCCATGGTAGGGTCATGGTCTAGGGGGAGATTAGAGGCAGTACCTGAGAGTGGGCGTTCAACCTCTGCAATGTCGAGGTCAGTCCACCAGACTATAGCAGCACCACCCTTATCAGCACAGGCTGAATAACACAGTCAGAGTTGGACCTAAGCACATGGAGTATAGGCTGTTCGGACAGTGATAGGTTGGATTTGGTGAGGCAAGTGCAGAGAAATTACGACATGTTGAGATTTCTCAATGAACCGATTTAGTTCAGGTAAAGGCTAGAGGGAGGGGTCCAGGTGGAGGGAGAGTGTTGAAGCTGGGTAACGGCGTATATGGGACAGGGTGAGGAATATTGCCGAAAGAAATGGGCACTGAGGCAAAGGCAGCGGAAGAGCTCAGCTAAATGTCATGCCTAAAATTCCTTAAAGTGGGGGCACAGAGAGGTAATGTTCAGATATTTGATTAGTACAGAACATTCAGCATCAGAGAGTGGAAGTTAAGGAGGGATAGTGAATAAACGATAGGAGGTGGAGTTGGGGAGGGCATGGAGTCAGAGGGCAGGTATGGGAGGGGAGGAAGGTTCCAGAGGGTCAAGGGCATCTCTACCTTGTTGCAAATTGTGTGCCCAGTACATCTGTTTAGAACAACGAACGAACCGGTGAATAAATTAGAATTGTGGAGTGGTGCAGCCTTGAGACAATATAATGCGATTCTGCAGGATGGAGAAAACGTTGATCTCAGTGGTACTGATATCACACGATCAGACCTCAGAAAGTAACTGAGTGAAAATAATTGGGAAGGTAATCTTATTGTAACATCCTGATTTCAATGGAGTGACACTCAAGCAGCAAGGTGTTCCTTTTCGGAGACTTTAGACCAAACTGTGAAAATATAATTTGTCTTGATGTTATTAACAGGGCAATTTATCCATGGTTTTGGAAGGCACTAGCAAGGGCAGAGTTTATTTGTCATTCCCAATAGCTCTGGGGAAAGTGTCATTGTTCAGTGACGAAATTACCAGCGCAGAATTTCCTGCGATTCCCAGTGACCACAGTTTACTCAGGATCTCTGATGTCACATGAGTCAAATACTCCTTTAATGCAACGCAAATTACTCTGGTCTCACCTCAAATGACATTGGAAGATCAGTTAAATGAATAAAGAACAAAAGGCCAGTACATGGCCTGTTTGAACAATGTGCTCACTCTACTCACAATGTTTAAGGTAAAACTGATGCGTGGATTTCTGACTGTGAGGAGAGGTTTGTCCTATTTGTGATGAGGCTGTTTGGTTAAGCTCTGTGACAGAGAGACAGAAAGACACTCCACTCTGTACCATGTGGAACAAAACCACCCTGTTCACAGTGCATCAGACAATGACAGAAACACACTATTGTCTGTTCCTATTGGACATTGATCATCTCAATCTCATCATTCACTGATGATCAATAGCAGCACAGAAGCCAGCAGCTCCCATCATCCCAGTTGGAAAGCAAAAAGGGGAAGGGATGGCCAGAGAAAGTGGGAGTAACTGGGGAATTGGTGTAACTTACAGTTGGAGTGGCAGAAGAAGAGTGTGAAGGGAGATCATCTGTGGAAGAGTATGTAGCAGCAGAAGGGGTAGTGCAAGTGGAATAGGAGTGTAAGAAAAGAGTAGGACGGAGGAGGAAGAACGGCAGATGAAATTTTAGTGACTGGGAAAAGCTTGTTTTTGAGGAAGTGAGATTGGATGAGAAAACATCACTGTACAAGAAAATCGGGATCTGGATTCCATTCAAAATTAAGAAAGGATTTCTTGTACTTTCTCTTCTATCACTTGATTCTTGTTCAGGTTGTACATGTGCTATATATTTCTATATCTCCATCAAGTGCAGACGACATGTTTTTTCTCCCCTACGTGGTATTTCAATATTTTTGATTTTTTACAGTATGTATTTGCTTCCAATTCAAGGTGGACATGAGAATATGATTTGATCTTCTGCAGTTTGTCTATTACATCGAATTTATTGGAATATTTATCCTCATCACACTCGCTGATTAAAACAAACAATAAATGAGTGCATGTCCATCCTGCAGATGAAAAATTTCTTCAGCTCTGGCTATTGCAGGGAATGTTACAAAGAACAGTGCCACGTAAAATGCTAATGTTCCACCGCAAGATGCCAAACCCTAGTTTATCCTAAATTATTTACAATGTTTATAAACAAAACATGCAGAGGGGCAGAGTGTAAAATGTGAATTCAAGTCTGTGTTGAAAACGCTATTTGTGGGTCCCTCATAAAATGTGTTTACATCACTCATAAATAGGAAAAGCAAGAGACTGGAATTGTCAAATCATCCTCTGAATAACATCTGGAGAACAGGAAGGAAATCACGGCTTGTTTATGATATTCAGAAATGACGATTGTGAGAATGTGGAGGTGGGGAGCAGTGAAATGGTGATCAATGTTGTGGATGACACAAAGATGGGCTGGGGGTGGGTCACAGTCAGGAGGGAAGGGTTAGGCTACAGGAGGATATAAACAAATTATTCAGATAGCCAGATCAATGGTCTGATGAAATTTGACACCGATAATTTGGGAAGATGTAAGTCAGAAGTAACAAGACAAGTGAGTACTCAAAAGTGAGTATGAAAGAAGATGGCTAAATTTGCTTGTTTATTCTTTGCAGCAGGGAAGGTTGAGGAGGGAACCTGGTACAGGTGTACAAGAGCAGAACGGGTATGGAGAGGATGGACATACAGCAGCTGTTTTCCTTAGTCAAAGGATCAAAAATAAAGGGACACACTTTTAAAGTGAACGTCAGGGGATTGAGAGAGGATTTGTGGAATGTGTTTCGAACTGAGAGGATGGTATGAATCTGGAATGCGTTGTCTAGATGGGTGGTTGAGGCAGGTAACCTCACAAACGTTTAAAATGTCTTTGGATAAGCACTTGCTGGCACAGACGTGATAGGCCTGTTTTTCATTGCATGATTCTTTGCAGTGGCAGCCATGAATACTCTGGTATATTCTGAAACAATTAACAATGGCAGTTGCTGCTTTGTTCCTTTGACTGTACTTAGTAAGTGGCTATATTACAAACCAGCATCATCTCATGCATCTTCAGTACTCACTCAACCAAAGGCAGCCCAGCCATCTCTCGGACCATCCAGTGTAATTCATATGTTCAGTGCACGCATTGTCCAACAACAACACTGACACTATTCCAGCTGTATGCAACCATTATTAAAGTTACAGCCATAATATGAACACAGCTTTTCCTCCATTATAATACAGACCTCTAGCAATAAGGGTGTTATTTATCTGAATCATAATAAATTCTTTCCCAGGTATTCACTTTGACAAGCAGCAAGTTTTCCCGTGTTTTGCTGCCAGTTGTTTATCACGGAATTCCCCACCCAAACCTCTTTGCCCTTTAACATTTTCTTGTGCACTGTCTCCCTGATCTCACACACCTCACTCCCTCACATCCCCCACACTCTCCATCCTTACTTGTTAATCTCTGAAAAACCTGCGCCTCATCGCTATAATTTATTCCAATTCCTAACTCACTGTTTTGATTCCTTCTCTCGGCATGGTCATTAGACTGGCCGTGCCTGATATCCTATTCACCTCGACCTTCTGCTCAGTCCCTGATCCTCTGCTTTGGTTCTCACTCTCTTGGTTTATTCAAATCCATCTGACTTGCACTAGAAAACGTCCCCACAAGGATGTTGGTGCTTGTACAGTTAAGATTCAACCTGTCTTTTTTGTACAGGTCCCCACCTGTCCTGGAAGAGATCCCAATGATCCAACAATCTGGAACTCTCACCCCTGAACTAGATTTTTAACAACATGCTAAGCTCCACTGTCTTCCTCATCCTTCCCTCTTTTCCACATGGCACTGGGATTAATCCAGAGATTACTCTTTCTCTCTCTCGCTCGCTCTCTTCACACACACACGCATTCAAACACACACAGATAGACACTATATTACTTTGCAGAAGAATACAAATAACCTTAAAGTAATCGGAATGATAACTGGAGTGAAGTATTTAGTTAAAGGGAGGATGAGAGAAATTGTGCTTCTTCTGGATGTCAGTTTGCTCGCTGAGCTGGAGAGTTCATTTTCAGATGGTTCATCTCCTTCCAAGGGAACATTATCAGTGAGCCTCTGGTGAAGTGCTGGTGTTATGTCCCACTTGCTATTTAAGTGTCTAGGTTTCCTTGAGTCAGTGATCTAATTTCCAGTATTGGTGATTTTTTGTTCGGTTCTTTTTCTCAGAGAGTGTTCGATGGAATCAAAATTGATATGTTTGTTGATAGAGTTGAGGTTAGAATGCTATTTTTCTAGGAGTTCTCGTGCGTGTCTCTGTTTGGCTTGTCCTAGATGGATATGCAGACCCAGTCAAAATCGTGTACTTCCTCATCTGTATGTAAGGATACTATTGATAGTGGGTCATGTCTTTTTTTTCTGGCCAGTTGTTCATGTATCCAGGTGGCTAGTTTTCTGACTGTTTTGTTTCGATGTAGTGCTTGTAACAGTTCTTGCAAGGCTTATTCTTACTTGAGCAGAACAGATAAATATTTGAACTAATTGCGGTGCTCAAACGTATGAAAAATAAAAGTTGCAGAGTAAAACAAGAATACTCTGTTTCCTTTAGTTGGCATCACAGCATCAAGGAGTTCTAATTTCAAGCTGGTCAGCAAAAGATCCAGGAATGAGATAAGGAAAAACTTATTTATTGAGAGAGTTGTTAGGATTTGGAATGGAACTGTCTGGGAGAGTTCTGGATGAACATTAAAAAATAGAATTGGATATGTACTTGGAAATATGAATTTAACAGGCTGCAGAGATAGTGCTGGCGAATGGGAGGGGCTTTGGAGACATTCCTGGAGCTGATGTACACACAGTGGCCAATGGCCTCCTCCTGTACTTTAAAGTTTTGCACTCTATCATGTGTCTGATGAGAATAAAAGTCAGTATCCGATTATTTCCCATTCTAAATGCTCACGAATATCTGATTATTTCGTGCAGCATAAGCATTTAAAATGCAACTATTGCAAGGCCAGCTTCATTATATAGTCTAATTATTGCTCAGAATATGAATATTTTAAATGTTGTATTCCAATTACTCAAACAAATCTGTCATTGTTTTGGCACAAATCTCTTTGAAAAGGTTTGACTTTTCACTCACACGATAATATGTTCACCTTCTTTTGTTTGCTGTCTGCATTTCAAATTCAATAACATTCTTTCTAAAAGTCAAAGGTTTACAAATTATTGTTCACTAAAATTTGATAACACAAGTCATTTATTTAGTTTAATATTCACAGAGCATGTTGAACTATAGCCATTTCTAATTTGCTGACAAATAGCTGAAGCTTGTACATTTCAGTGAGAAATTAAACTGATTGATTGTATATAAATGTATAAGAACGCTAATTCTATTTGATTATTCAATCGTTTGCTCACCCTGAACATGTAATCATTCAGAAGCCAACCACTTTCAAAATGTTGGAGTGACAATGCATTGTTTTGAATCCTGACATTGTGTATGTAATTCTGATCGCCAAAAGAGTTACATCCATGTTATTTGTTCGATAGAAAATAAATGTGCATTCTTTATTTCTGTGTTCGAAAATCTTGACAGAAGTTTATATTTTTGTTCCATAAATATAGAATCAACCTAATTCTTTTCAGAGATTATAGTTCAGTCAAATAATCATAGTTGACATCTTAGTTTTGCGCGATTCACGAAACATAGCAAACATCTGATTAATACATGGGTTACCCAACAGATTGTATCTGAAGAAACAGCAGCAAATGACAAGTCAAGAATGACATTAATACCTGAACTTGGCGGAGCCTACTTGGTGTAGGAGACGTCACATATTGTACTGATATTCAGGTGAATGTAACAATGAACAACATAACTGGAAGTTTTGGCCCAACGCCGCCCCCCCGCCCCCCAGATTCCTAATCTCACTCAGATCACTCCCTCACACATTCAACAATTGATAAGAATCCACAGGCTGGGTGAAACATAAAACACAGAACAGTACAGCTTAGTGCAGACCCTTCAAGCCTTGGCGACCTGCTAAACTTTTATCCTACTCGAAGATCAGACTAACTGACATACCCTTCATGTGCCTGTCCAATACTCACTTAAATATCCCTAATGCAGCTGACTCTACTAACGCTACTAGCATTGCATTCCAAGCACACACCACTCTCTACGTAAAGAACCTAACTCTGACATCTCCTCAAATCTTCTTCCAATCACCTTAAAATTATGCTCACTCGAGATTGCCATTTCCACCCTGCAAGAAAGTCTCTGGCTACCCATTCTACCAATGCCTCTCATCATCTTATACACCTCTATCATGTCACCTCCCATTCTTCATTGCTCCAAGGAGAAAGCCCTAGCTCCCTCAACTTTTCTTTGTAAGACTTGCCCTCCAGTCCAGGCAGCATCCTGGTAAATCTCCCTGGCATCCTCTCTGAAGCCTCAATGTCTTTCCAGTCATGAGACAACTAGAACTGAACACAATATACTACGTGCGGTCTCACCAGACCTTTTTTGGCGTTGCAGCATAAACTTGCGGCTCTTAAACTCAATCCCTGGCTCATGAAAACACCATACATCTTAATAACCTTATCAGCTTGGATGACAACATTGAGCGTCCTATGATATGGAACACACCATCCCTGTGGTCCTCCACATTGCCAATAATCCTGCCTTTATCCCTGTATTCTTCATTCAAATTCAACCTTCCAAAATGAATCACTTCACACTTATCCAGCTTGAACTCCATCTGTCATGTACCAGCCCAGTTCTGCATCCTGTCAATGTCCAATTACAACAGCCCTCCACACTCTCCATAACTCCAACATCTTTGTTACATCATAAAACTTACTAAAGCAGCCTTTCACTTTATCATCCAAGTCATTTGTAAAAATCACAAAGAACAGTCCCAGAACTGATTCCTGAAGAATGCCACTGGTCACCAAGCTCCAGGCTGAATATTTTCCATGATCTACCACCATCAGTCTTCTACAGGCCAGACAATTTTGTATCCACACAGACAGATATCTCTATTTCCCTGTATCCCATGTCTCCTTACTTTCTGAATGAGCCGATTTTATGGTAACCTTGCTAAAATCCATATACATCACATCCACTGCTCGACCTTCATCAATGTGTTTGATCCCATCCTGAAAGAATTCAATAAGTTGTGTGAGGCATGACTTGCCCCTCAAAAAGCCATGCTGACTATCTCTAATCAAACTATGATTTTCCAAGTAATCATAAATTCTGTCTCTCAGAATCCTTTCCAATACTTTGCCCAATACAGAGGTAAGACTGACTGGCCTGTATTTCGCAGGATTATCCCTATTGCCTTTCCTGAACAAGGGAATAACTTTTGCCACCATATGATCATCATGCAGTACTTCAGTGGACAGTGGGGACACAAAGATGATCGCCAAAGGTGCAGCAATCTCTTCCCTCAATTACTCTGGTAACCTCGGGTGGTTTCTGTCTGGTCCAGGGGACTTATCTCTCCTTATGTTTGTACTTCAATCAGTCTGTACTTCACCTCACTTTATCTACTCCCAGTTCAACCAACTGATTGACTGCTTTCCATTTCATGGCTATATACAGTGCTGTTCTCCTGAGCAAGTACAATTCCAAATATTACATGAATCATGGAATGGAAAAAAATGTGAACACACCAATGCATTCCTGATGAAGGGGTTATGCCCAAAGCTTTCACTCTCCTGCTCCTCGGCTGCATCTTGACTCGTTGTGCTTTACCAGCACCGCACTTTTCGACTCTGATCTGCAGCATCTGCAGTCCTCACTTTCTCCATTACTGAGGGCTGATCCTGCTGCACACTGAGCAGGGAATTAATCAGCAGGAATTCATTGTATTTGAAGCTGACTGTTCAGTTGTGGAACGTTGCATTTGATTAACATATTAATTAAAAAAGAAATTACAACTCAACAATTATTGATTCAGTCCCAGAGTTACAGCTTTAGTTCATAGAAATGCAGCTTGATAACAAACAGTAAATGACTGAACAACTCCGAGGGACAGAGTATTCCAAATGCTATATTCCAGGCTGGATGTCCTTTACCATAATACTGGGAATATTATTGGAAAGACAGATGTGATAAGGGAACGAGGTGACATGGGGTAGTGGACATTTTTGCCATCACGTAGATGTGTTTGAGGGAGGTCAGGGCTGACAACTCAATATTCTGTGATACAAGAACTATGGGCTGCACAGGAGAGGGTTAAAAGCGAAGGTGGTGTTGCCTTATTAATTATGGAGTCAAAGACTGCAGTAAGGACGGATGATATCTTGGAATTCATTCAAATGATGGGTTGTTGGTTGAGGTTAGGATCAAAATAATGACAGACACACTATTGGGGATATATTATAGACCTCCAGATAAAAGGAAACACAGGAGCAGGTAGGTAACCAATTCAATAAGGTGTGTAAATACAATAATAGGATCAGTACATTCAGGCATTTCAATCACAGACATTGATTAGGGCAGCGATAATTATTTTTAAGAGTGCAAAGATGCCTTGAAATTTATTCCAGAGAGCTCCTTATATCAACATGTAGCAGATACAACAATGGGCGTGGCTGTGCCGACCCTCACTGTGGGGAATGAAGCCAGTTGGGTGTTGCAGGCAGGATTGGGAGATCATTGCAGGACCAGAGACCGTGACTCAAGCATTTTTAGCTTATGAAGGAAAAGACCAAAAGAAAAAAGGTTTGAAAAATAAAAATAATTTGAATGATGGAGGCAGATCTTACCAAGAGAAAGACAGGATCTGGCCACAGTACAGTTACTTCTGGGTGAAACTGGAGCAGAACAGCGTGGGGGTGGTGGGGATCACATGCTCAAAATGGAATTGATGCGAGTGTCACCGCAACATGTTACAACAAAGATGAAATTTAGGAAAACAAGCCCAGAGATCCTGGGGTGTCTACAAATATTCAGAACAGAATTAAAAATGAAAGAGAAGCTTAAAGCAGGCATAAAGTGAGCAGGTCAATAAAGGTCACAGAAGAGTAGAGAACGTGAAGGTCTAAACTCAAGAGGGTAAGTCTTAGAGCAAAACGTGGGGTGATAAAAATATTAGTGGGCAGTATTTTGAAGAATTCAACGACATTTTATCGGTTTATTAAGGGTAACAGGGTAACAAGGGAAAGAATAGGGAGTATTAGGGACCGAAGAGGTAACCTGTGCATCGAGCCGGAGAATATGTCAAACACGTACTGCATATTGGTCTTCACTTTGGAGAAGAAATTCGTGGACAGAAGCTGAGGAAGAATTGGAAGTTGATGCAGGAGAAAAAGTGGGCAAATCTCTAGATCTGGATGAATTATATCTTAGACTGATGTGGAAGATGAGAGAGGAAATTCCAGGCTGTTAAATTTTGTGTTGTATTTTGTTTTGCCTCTGGCCACAGAGGTGGTGTGATCGAACAGAACAACATCTAATGTAGGTTCAACTTCCACACAGAGTGCAAGAAAAAAAGCCATGGGATTAAAGACCACTAAGTCTCGCATCAGTGGGAGGGAAACAATTGTAGAAAATTGTGAAGGCTGTTGACAGATTTTAAAGAAAGGTTACGGGGAAAATGCAGGAAAATGGAATGGAAAGTTATCAGAATAATTGAAAGTAAAAGCAGAGTCAGCGAGCGGATAGGTATACTGTCGCTCGTATGTCTAATGGTAAACCTTTTCTAATAGCCTGTATTCACTGGAACATCAACATTTCTCCATCCGGAGTGAGACACAGTTTCGAATACAATCTACAGATACAAGGAATTCATAAGTGCAGTGCTAGTAGACAGAAAACACCAGAGGACTGCGACAACGCGGATAAGCTGTCAGGGTGAAGGTTTGCATCAGCGCAGTCACCACTACTAGGAGGAAGATCTCAGCAAGACACCCCCCCTCCCCAAGTCCAAGTATGGGCCTGGTGCTTAGGAGTGCTTAAGGCCCAAACAACACATCACTGTAGTGTCTCCCTCCTGCCCTAACCAAAACTAAATGTGGAGTGTTCTATTGACGTACTGTTAGTGGCAGAGTAGGCAGTAATGCTTTGGTTCCAGAGATATCGGTGAGCAGCGGTTCAGCAAAAGGTAAAGGTAAGCTCAGGTAAACTCTTTTTAACCCTAGTCTGACAGCAATGGAGATGGCAGTTTGGGTAGTTGTATTTTCTTCCTGCGGTTTGTGGGAGCTCAGGGAGATTTCCACTGTCCCTGATGACTACACGTGTGGGCAGTGCCCCCTGCTGCAGCTCCTGGGAGACCGTGTTCAGGAGCTGGGTCTGGCAGCACTCTGGATCATCCGAGATATCGAGCATTTCATAGATAAAAGCTTTAATGAGGTGATCACACGCAAGTGCTTAGCCATGTTTCTGTAAAGTTTCCAATATCCAAGTCTCATGTAAAGATCCACGCCCTGAGTTCCTCTGCCTTACCTGTCAGCCCTGTTTCATTTAATTAAAAGCAATTTAATCCAACAGGCGTTCCTTGCTTCCTGTCGTGTTCCAAGCATTGAGTAGCTGGGCGACCACCAGGAATGGTGAAGGGAATATGCAGAAAGCGCAGGAATCCCCTGTGGCCATTCCTCTCGAAACCAAGTATACCATTCTGGATACTGGTTTTGTATATGCTGGGGGATGGGAGATGGGTGTCAGGAAATGACTCTTCAGGGGAAAGCAGCAGTAGCCAAGATGGTTGCACTGGATCTGGGGTGAAGCAGGAAAGGATAAAGGTAAACAGAGTCTTAGAGATAGGAGATTTGATTGTTAGGGGGGACAAATCGGAGATTCTGTGGCCTCAAACGGCAAACTAGGATGGTGTGTTGCCTCTCAGGTTTCAGGATCCAGGATGTTTCTGAGTGGCTGCAGAAAGTTCTCAAGGGGGCGGGTGAGCAGCCAGAAGTCATTGTGCACGATGGTACAAATGACACGGTTAGATATAGGAATGCGTTTCTATCGAATGATTAACTGAGAAATAGGAGAAAAGTTAAAAACCAGGACCTCGATAATGATAATCTCCAGATTACTTCCAGTGTCATGAGCTAGTGAAGGTAAGAATAGGAGGATATCAAGATAAATATATGACTAAAGAATTGGTGCAGTGGGAGGGATTCATATTTTTAGACCATTGGGAGCTTTTCTGTGACAGAGTTGACCTGTTCAGGAGGGACTGGTGACACATCCACTGGAGGTGGGATCAATATCTTCGCAGCCAGTATTGCTAGTGCAACAGGGGAACGTTTAAACGAGATTGGCAGGAGGTGCTATCCTCAAGAGCAGGGAGGAATGTGATAGACTGGAAGAAGATACAGTAATCAAACATAGTACATTGAGGAGACATATCAGGCTGGAAAACGATAGGGAACAAGAAATGCCTTTGGATTAAATTGTGTTTATTTCAGAGCAAAAGGGCTGACAGTTAAGGCCGATGAATTCAGGATGTGGATAGGTTATCAGTGCTCGATAGTCTAGCTATTACAGAAACATGGCTGAGGGATGGATAGGACTGACAGCATAATGTACCAGGGTCAAATGCATTAGGAGGAACAGAGATTGTGGAACGAGAGGAGGGGAGTAGCATTTCTGAATAAAGGGTGTATCGCAGCAGTGATCAGAGAAAAAATAACTGATGAAGATCATCCAATGAGGCTTTATGGGTGGAATTAAGAAATAAGAAGGGGATGGTGACATTATTGGGGTTGTACGATAGGCCCCCAAATTGTTAACAGAAATTGTAGGAACAGAAATATGTAGAGAGATTGCGGAGACTTTCAGGAACATTTGGGTTGTCATAATAGGGACTTAAATATTTTTTATAACACAGAATTGCACTGCCAGAGCATTAAGGGATTTGATGGGATGGAATGAATTAAGTGTGTCCGGAAAGTTTCCTCAAGCAGAATGTAGAAGGTCCTAATTGGGAAGGAGCAACATTTGTCATACTCTTAAGAAATACGTCAGGACAGGTGAGTGAGGTGACAGTGGATGTGCACTTTGGGACCAGTGACCATAGATCTATTAATTTTAAAATAGTTTTGGAGAGGGAAAAAAATTGGTACACAGATTCAAGGTCTAAATTGGGGCAAGGTTAATTTTGATGGACTTAGACAGGAGTTTGCAGGGGTTAATTGGAGTAGTCTGTTTGCAGGCAAAGGGACCTCCAGCAAGTGCGAGTTTAAGATCTATATGTTCCTGTGAGTGTGAATGGAAAGTTGACAGGAATGAGGTGCACTGGATGACAAGAGATGTTTAGGCTTTTACCAAAAGAAATGTGGGGGCGTGGCTCAGGTAGAGGCAGCTGGGATCAAGCGAATCCCTGGAGGTGTACAGGAGTTAACTGAAGAAGGAAATCAGGAGGGATAAAAAGGGGTAGGAGATAACCTTGCCTGAGAAGATCAGGGCGAATCCAAAGAGGTGCTTTAAGTATATTAAAGGAAAAGCAGTAACTAGAGAGAGAATAGGACCCCTCAAAGACCAAAGTGGATATGTTTGTGTGGAACCATAAGAGATGAGCGATGTCCACAACAAATATTTCTCCTCTATGTTTACCGTGGAGAAAGACATGAGTACTTCAGAAACTGGGGAAATTATTGGTGAGAACTTAGAGACGGTCCATATCACAGGACAGGAGGTGTTGGATCTTCTAGAATGTTTGAAGTTGGATAAATCTCACGGTTCTTTCATTTATATTCAAAAACACTGCAGGGGCTAGAGAAGAATGTACGGGGGCCCTGGCTGATACTTTTGATCATCAGTTACCACAGGTGAGATCCCAGAAGACTGGAGGAAAGCAGATGCCATGCCCTTATTCAAGAAGGACTGAAAAATAATGTCCAGGAAATACAGACCAGTAACTTAATATCTGTGGAAGGTAAATTACTTGGGAAGATTCTGAGGGATAAGATGTACATGCATTGGGAAAGCAGGGTTTCATTAGTAATAGCAAGAATGGCTTTGTGAGTGGAAGTTCACGCCTGATGAATTTGTTAAAGTTCTTTGATGATGTGACCAGGAATGTTGAGTAGGGCGGGCAGGTAGACATCCAAACATGTGGCGCTGGAAAAGCACAGCAGGTCAGGTAGCATTCGAGGGGCAGGAGAATCGATGTTTTGGGCACAGGTTTATCATCAGGAATGTCCAAGATATCGATATTCCTGCTTCTCGGATGCTGGCTGACCAGCTGGGCTTTTCTAGTGCAAAACATCTTTTCAATTCTGATCACCAGCATCTGCAGTGATGACTTTCTCCAAGGATGGTCGATCTGGTCTATATGGATTTCAGTTACACCGGAACAGGATGTGGCTTCTCAGCCCCTGGACGATGACATACATTTACAGGAGGAGACCAATCAGTCCCTGCTGTCAATAGAACGAGACCCAGTTTAGATCATGCAGCAACAATATCAGCCTATTCAGCTACTTGAAGTACAACAGGTAATGGAAGAGGCAATAAAGTGACTGGACTATCGGGTTTATTCTAATAATACCAGGCTATAAAGCCCGTCAAGCCTGTCCTTCCACTCAGTAAGGTCAGGGCTGATCTCTCTTGGCCGCAATTTCTCTTTCATGCCCAATTCTTTGTAGCCCTTAACTCACTGATGTGTCAACATTCATTAACACCACAGTGCTCCCTCAAACATTCTCAGATGTAGTTGTCTGGGATAGAGAGGCCCCAACAGTCGCTACCATCTGACAGAAGGAAATAGTCCCCACACATTTACCTTGGCCTTTGACATGAACAAAAGCTATGAAGTTAAAAATCACACAACACCAGGTTATAGTCCAACAGGTTTAATTGGAAGCACACTAGCTTTCGGAGCATCGATCCTTCATTAGGTGTTGGTGCAGGGCTCAATCCTAACACACAGAATTTATAGCAAAACTTTAATGTGATGTAAATGAAATTATACATTGAAAAATTAATAGTCTGCTGAGTCTTTAATCTGTGTTAATACCATGATATTCAAACAGATGAAAGACTCAACAGACAATCAATTTTTCAATGTATAATTTCAGTTTCATCACACTGTAAAGTTTTGGTTTAAATTCTGTGTGTTAGGATTGAGCCCTACGCATTCACCTAATGAAGGAGCGACACTCCGAAAGCTAGTGTGCTTCCAATTCAACCTGTTGGACTATAACCTGATGTTGTGTGATTTTTAATTTTGTACACCCAAGTAAAACACGCATCTCCAAATCAAAAGATATGAACACAGCGTCAGAATGATTGGCCCTGACAGGACATGAATGAACAAAATGTCAAGGAGGCTGAATGAAATTGCACCTAATTGGAATCAGTTGTAAACTCCCAAGTGCTTGGGCCATTCGGAGTACCATGTGGCTGGTGGAGATCAAACCTCTCAGTCCCTGGATATCTCTGTGGGCGATCATTAGGGTAGCTTCCTCGACACAAACATCTTCAGCTGCTTCAGCAACGTCTTACCTTCTGTCATTCGATCAAAAGTGAGGATGCTCAGAAAAGATCGCATAAAACAGCAAAACCTGGACAACATTCAAGCTCATGCTGTTAATGTGTAGGCAACATTCATGTAACAGCACTGCTGGACCCTGAACATTTCCACAGGACTCAAAATGAGGAGCTCATTCAGCATCTCAAGCTGGTTTCACAGAAATATGAGAATGCCATTCAGCCCATAGAAGCTATTGGATAAGTAGAGGCACAGCGCATTCACTCTCTCTGACCTATTACACAAGAAGAGATTTTAAAAAAAAACCTACAAATGTTGGAATTCAGGAGTCTGGAAGAACACAACAAGCCAGGCAGCATCAGGTGAAAAAATCCACATCTTGGGTATAACCTTTCTTCATGTCTGGGGGTGGGGGCAAGGGTGTGTACAGATAAAGAGGCGAGTTGGGGAAGTAGGAGGAGGCGACTTGTTGTGGTGGGGAACACAGGTAGATTGTACCATCGGATTGGCCAATGGGAAAAATGAATCCAGTTGACAGTTGGAAGATGGGTTGATCAGAGGAATGGAAGGGGGAGGGGCTAAGCAGGAGGTCGGGGATTGGAAGAGAGGTTACTCGAAATTGGAGAACTAGGTGTTGAGACCCCCGGCTGTAGGCTACACAGATGGAATATGACGCGTTGTTCCTCCAATTTGTGCTTTGGTTGTTTGTGGCAATGGAGCAGGTCAAAGATGGCCATCTCGGAATGGGAGTGGGAGGTGGAGTTGAAATAGGCAGTGACTGAGAGGTCAGGTCAGCCCTTACAGGCCCAGCTGAGATTCTCAGCAAACCATTCCCCTTAGTTTACATTTGGTCTCCCCGATATAGAGAAGACCACATCAGGAACGGCAGATACAGTAAACTAGGTTGGATCCCATTACCTGGCACATCTTTCATAAGGACTGATCCCTTCACTAATTTTGGTTCGTGCCATACTCCCCACCAAACCTGTCAATCACCATGGGCGACTGACATTTGCAGATGAAAAATAAAATACATCACCTGCTGGCACACACCTCCCTCACCTCATCCAAGGCCCAAAACAGTCCTTCCAGGTAAAACAGAGGTCACCTGCCTCTCCTTCAACCTAGTTTACTGCACTAGGTTCTCCTGATGTGGTCTTGTCTACATCGGGGAGAGCAACGTAAACTAAGTGCACATTTCACCGAGAATCACAGCCCGGTCCAAAGGGGCTGACCTGAGCTCCCAGTCAACACCCATTTCAATTCCCCTTCCCAATTCCTTTCCAACATGACCTCCTTGGCTTCCTCTGTTGCCACAGTGAGTCAGACCGCAAATTGGACGAACAACATCTTACCTTCTGCCTGGTTAGCCTACAGCCTGGAGGACTCAACATTGAGTTCTCCAATTTGAAATAACCTTCCCAGCCCCGCCTCCTCCCTTCCATTCCACCAAAAGACCCCACCTTCTAGCTCCCAACTGTATTCATCCCTCTCATCGACCAACCACGTTGCACCCACCACTTGTGTCCACCTATCCCCTACCTCACCATCCTGCTGCTCTCCTCACCCCAACCACTCCTTTCCCTCTTTATGTGTAGTTCCTCCGACCCCCACTCGCAATCCTGAAGAACGGGTATACTTGAAATGTTGACTTCTCCACCTTCTGATGCTGCCTGACTTGCTGTTTCTTCCAGCCTCCTGTTTGTCTAATGTTACACAGGAATATAAGGTATCTAGTCAGCACAACACGCAGGTAAGCAGCTACCAACGGTCACCTCATAATGAAACTCTTCCCTGGAACAAGGACATTCATCCACCCGAGACACTGACACACGAACAAAAGAGGCCATTCAGCCCCTCCAAACTGTTACACGGAAATAGGAGGATGTCATTGATGCTGTAACTTTACAAACCAATAAAGCAGAGATTGCACACAGAGACTGCTCCTTGCTGTGCCGTCTGGCTCCATTGCTAATGTTTCGTGTTACATTAACATTGTTTGCTGATGGTAAGGAGGTACAGCGGATGATTTGTGCCATGTCCCAAGGAGGCATCTTCCAACTCCGAAAAGACAGGCTAGTCTTCTGCGTGGAGGTCAGAAGCTTTTGTGAATGACCAACCCTGTCAGAGTGTGGCTGCTGACAAGATTGTGAACAACATGATGCTCATGACTGACTGCTCTGTATGAATTCTGTCAGTGGCTCATCGCCAAGGACATCCACCTCCTTCTCACCAAGAACACTTCCCATCATCTCGCCTTCTCATTAAGACAAAATGAGAAGGATGATATGTTTTGCCAAATCACTTTGTTGCCTTGTAAAACGCTATGTTTTAAACACAGCCACGCCAACAGCAACACCACGTTTGCCAGTGGAGAGTATTGGTGATACTGAGGAAGTGATGGCCCAGCTGTATTGTCCCTGTAATGTTATCCCTGGGACCGAGGTGATGACTCAGAACCCGGATTCGAATCCCACCACGGCAAATGTTGGATTTTGCATTCAATAAAATATCAGGAATTGAGAATCAAATTAAACAATAAAAGCATTGTGTTTGTCCTATCTGTCACATTAATGCACTTCAGGGAAGGAAATCTACCATCTTCATCTGGTCGGATGTACATGTGACTCCAGACCCACAGCACTGTGGCTAACACACAGTTGTCGTTTGAAATCGCCAAGCCAGCCGCTCAGTAATATCACTCACTACAAATTCTCAAAGAAATGAAACCGCATGGACCTCAGAACTGACTACTTGCAGCCCACAGACTGCAGTGGGTAGGAAGGCAGCTCACCAACAGCTTCTCAAGGACAATGAGGAAAGGGAATTAAATACTGGCCCAGCATCCCATTACTGAATAAAAGACGATGATCACACTCAAGGAAGAGAGACAAAGGGACATAACTCACTTCAAACCGGGACTTTGATGTACACCTTACATGGGCAAGAATTTCAGTAATATGGGAACAGTAGAAAATTAATAAGATTCGTCTGGATTTTTATTTCCATTCCAGCTGATCATCAACAATCCCTCTCTTTGTTTCTTTCTCTCTACCTCTCTTTTTCTCTATCTATTCAACTCACTCCTTCTCCCTTTCACAGCAGCCATCCATGTCATCAACATCAAACACACTATTTTCCAGCTGCATTCAGTTCTGATGTATGGTGATTGGACGCGAAATGTCACTTTTATTATTCTCTCGACCTGAGGCTGCCAAATCTGTTCAGTTTCTCTGGCACTTACTCGTTCCTTTTGTTTCTGATCTCTAGTATCATACTTTGTATTTTTTCCTCTACCTTACATGTTGTTATTGCATGGGATGTCTGCATCTCTGGCAGGGCAGCATTTGTGGACCTCACTAAATGCCTTTTACTGTGAGGGCATTCCTTAAGGTATTGAGTCTGACATCAGTCTTAATTCAGATCAGGCAATAATGCGAGATTTCTTCACCAAAGGATAACAGTGAAATAGATAAACTTCTTGACAAAGTGGTGGTGGGATTATATTAGTAAAATTCACTTTTACTTCCAGTTCCTCTCATTGGAATTTAAGTTCTGTCATCATCTGAGATAAGATTTGAAACAGCGTCCATAGTGTAGATATCTGGACCACTGAATTACGTGGCCATCGACATTACTATTCTGACACAGTGTCCCTGTCATGAATTTATTTTACAGACAAGAACAAGATTTTGATGGGAACATTTGTAACGGAAAGAGCAATTAGAAGAGAACAGTAACCATAAAGTCTGACTTTTACCATGGTATAGATAATGGTTTATTTATCACACGCACTGACGTCAAGATAGGGTCTGGGGATATCATTGAGTTGGTAGTGGGTAGCTTTAGTGATGGAGAGAATACCAAGACATAAATCAATTCGGGGCAAATGGGTATTTCGGGATTGTGAACAGTCTTGTTCTCAGATGTTTGTGAGGGTGGGAGTGTGGGTGGTTCTGAAATTTGTTAAGAATGAATGGGTTTGCATTTGAAACTGAAGACAATAGTTTCAGTCTTTACTAAACATAGATAACAGAAATAGCACTGAAGTTCACCATGGCTTATGGGATTAATAAATGGATAGAGATGGGGAGACTTACCAGGAACACCAACAATAGCGAGCATGGGATAGTAACCAGCCTGAATAATCCACAGTACACCTAATATCCTATCTGGTGATATGTGCCGATACCAGGAAAGATACAAAAGACCCAAAGATAAACTCCTGTCCATTGTTGCAGCATTCCAGTCTATTTTTCTTAGATTCTGAACCATTGGTGCGACATTCCAGTCTATTGTTCTCAGATTCTGATCCGTTGTTGGCATATTCCAGTCTGATGTTCTCAGATTCTGATCCATTGTTGAAACATTCCAGTCTACTGTTCTCAGATCCTGGTCCATTGTTGGAATATTCCAGTCTATGGTTCTCTGATTCTGATCTCTCCTCTCCCTGTTTCTGCAACTGCTGATCCTTGTCAGTGTTGCAGAGGATGCATCTGCAGCAACAATGGGATAAAGCATTGGAAGACGCCCGGTACAAATAGAAGAGGAAAAACATACATGACATCATTAGGATCCATGGAGACTGACATCAATCACAGTCACTGAACAAACAGATCCAGATAATTTCTTTCAGAATTCGACCTTCAGTTCAAAATAATAACTGGATTGAATTGAATGTTGACATTGCTGGCTAATGGTCACATCTCCCATCACCAATTGCTCTGGTGAAGTTAGTTGTTAGGGAGAATTTTGGACGTTTTCTTATCGCAGGCTAGATGATTCTGCTCTGTTGTTCATTTGCAATACTGTAACCACCTGAACGCTCCATCATAACCATCCACAAAAAAATCACAATCTAGACTTGGTTTCCATGCTGGTCTCTCCTCGACTAGTACAGTCGCCAAGCAACAGATTCTCAGTGGATGAATGTGCCCTGACCATACACAGGAAGTGTGGATCTGTCTGGACATTCCACTCGTGACCCTGCTGAAGCTTCAACACACAGTATGATTGAGTACCGTTTTATGAAAACTAACAAACAACTTCATGCATTATATCATCTTCAAAGCAGTAAGAATTTTTGGAATTCAGTCCAAAGCCAAATGTGGCATGTTCTCACAAAGCTAGCCCTTTTACAGGGTATTGCTGTCCTTGATTTGTTTTTAAAGAGGGTCTAAACGACCCAGGATTCCAATATGTCATAATTTCGAAAGGTTCGTTGGGGTCGTTTTGTTTATACCTAACTGATAATGCCTCATACAGAAGCATTTCAAGTCTTGAAAAGTAGCCTGTATAATCCAGAGGACCTGTCCAGCTCCCACAACTGGACAGGTTGGATCACTTCGGGGGTTTGTTGAGTCAGGGTCACTGGACGCTCTGTGCCTCCTTCTGCCCTTCTGATCTTATAACCTGTAAGCAGTTGTGTCAGTTTTACCCTTGGTGCTAAGGGGTTTTGTTTATTGGGATTGTTGCAAGTAAATTGGAACATCATCCTTAAATCGGGATAGCCTATCAGATTCGGATACGATACGTTATTCAGGTATTCTATTTTCGGTTCCTTATGTTTCATTTGGTAATTTGGAAAATACATGTCATTTGTTTAAAATTCGGCAGTCTGACCAGCGCATTCACTCTGGAAATATCAGCTATGCACTAACCTTCAAAAAATAGCAAATCTAAGGTCCGGGCTACCTATTAAAATGTTTTGAGGTGTCGGGTCTGGTCCGCAACAAATTAGGGGGCCTTTGCAGAATTTAGACAACGAGTGGCAGGTGTCATTATCTCTTATTTCATGTGTTGATTTGGTGAGTAAACAGAGCTTCAGGTAGCAATGGTTCTTGCAGGAACCAAGCTTGTTTTGGAGGTCGGGAAAGTGACCTTGGGGGTTTTACAGAATGCACATAAGTCCAAGCTGCGGGAATTAGTAGAAAAAGGGAGTTGAAGCTACCGTCTGATGTGAGGAAAGATGAGATGATTGCAGCAGTAGTTCAGCATTCCAATTTGCTGGAAACTGCATCAGGATCTGTGGGATGACTAAACTTCAATCGCAAAAGAAGAAGCTTGAGTTAGAAGCAGAGATGAAGCAGTTTGAGCTACGACTAAAGTCACAAGAGGAAGAAAGATAACGAATAGGTTTAGCAGAAGAAAGAGAAAAAAATAATAGCTTCAGTAGGAGAGAAAGAAAAAGAGGGAGCATTTGAGCTTCAGAGATGGACACTTAGAATGGAAAGTCAGTGTTAAAAGATGAGGATGAAGGCTGAAGGTAAGCTTAGTGAGGAACAGACTGAGGATGGGCAATCCAATTGGAGTCCAAAGCCTGGTTTCAGTATATTCACAGCTTGCCTAAATTTGATGAGTAGGAAAGTGGCTAAAGAATTTCAGTGGCCAGTGACCATGTAGGTTTTGTTGACCCAAACAAAACTTGTAGGTAGAGCTAGTGAGGTATGTGCAACACTATCAACGGACGGGTCTGGGGAGTATGAGGAGAGGAAAACATATATATGAGCTTGTGCCAAACGCCTACAGACAACGTTTCAGGAATTCATGTAAGGATCCTGGTCGAACACATATTGAGTTTGAAAGGATCAAACAAAGTAATTTTAATAGATGGATAAGAGCTTTAAAAAGAGAGCGAACATACGATGCTCTTTGAGAGACAATTACTTTGAAGGTGTTTAAGCATTCACATAGTGCACACTCATTTGGAAGATCATAGAGTTATAAAGCCAAAACTGGCAGCTGAAGTGGCTGATGATTACGACTAGTGATTATGATTATAAAACTTCTTTTGGCTTCCAGGATCAATTTCAGTCCATGATGGATAGAAATTGTGGCAAAGAGAAATCCCCACGTAGAAAGGCAGATATAGATCTCGGTGAAGAATTTACCATAGGGTAAAAAGGAAATACGTGAAGGAGGCAAAGAAGATAAAAAGCTCCTGTGTTTTCATTGCAACAAATTAGGACACATGAAATCACTGTTTTGGTGGGTTCAGAAAATAAAACACAGATGCAGGAAAAAAGATAAGTCTGGGAGTTTTGTTGGAGTGGTAACAGAAAGCACAGTGGAAGCTAGAAAGCTGCATCAGAGTGTAGAAGCTGATTGGAGGTTTGTTAAGGAGGAAGTGCCAGATCTGCTTCGAAAATATACCTGCAAAGGGATTTTTTTTTCACATCGGGCAGGTAAAGAGGGTGCAATATTAAAAGACACAGGATCCTCTGTGAAAAGGTAAGGAGATATGTACTCCTGAAGGACTATTTCTAGAAAAGGTACTGCTAGAGGGAATTCGCCATGAGAAAAAAGGCGCAAAAGTATGCAAAGTGTGCATAGCCTGTCCAGAAAAGTGTGGGGAAATTGCGGTAGGGGTACTGGACAAACTCTCAGCTCCAGGAATAAAATTTGTCCTTGCAGAAAATATAGCTGATTCAGTGGTTGGATTACTGCTACTCTCGTTTAAAAGCCAGTGGATATGCAGACAACTGAATCAATGTAGGAATCTTATCCTGGAAACATTCCTGATTATGGGTAATAAAGTCCCAATATCACCAGTTGAAACAGAAAATACCAAAAACGTAAAGATAAGGAAGCTTAAGTGCCTTGAGCAGATACTTTGTTCCATCAGAAAGTTGAGACAAAGCAGGAGCAAATAGGTGATCATGTAAATATTTTTTGCTCAGCTAAACTAATTGAGTCACAGCAGAAAGATAAAAGTTTAAAGCAGTTGCATCAAAAAGCATATACGTTAGGAATTTTGAATGTATCCCTGAGTGTCATGACCGAAAATGATGTCCAAATGAGGAAATCGAGACTAACTATTTTCAAGGAGATGAGAAATGGGAAGAGATTCATCAAATCATTTTGCCAATGAGGTACAGAAAGGAGGTGACGCGAATGGTGTATGAGTTACCATCTAGAAGTCAGTTAGGAGTTATGAAAAAACAGACCGAATACAGAGACACTTTACTGGCCTGGACCGCAACAGGATGCAGTTGAATTTTGCCAGACACGTCATACATGTCATGTAATTGGAAAAACTCAAGCGATAATAAAATCTGCACCTTTCTTAACTATTCCGGCATTTGATGAACCTTTTACAGGAGTCTTAATTGATTGGCTAGGTTCCCGACCGCAAACAAAAAGGTAGCCATCAGTATTTGTTAAAAACAATGGATGCATCGACTAGATTTCCAGAGGCCATCCCAAGATGCAGTATCACAGCTAACAGAATTGGAAAGGAATTACTCTTTTATTAAAAAAAAGATACGGACGACCAATGAAGATACAGTGGGATCAAGGTTCAAACTTTACATCTAATTTATCACGATAATGTCTTAGGATTAAGCAATTCAAATCTACTGCATACCATTTAAAATTGCAAGGAGCGCTAAAAATGTGACATTAAACATTAAAGACCATGTTGAGGGCTTATAATCAGGATTATCCAGATGATTAAGTTAGGGAATTCCATTTGCACTTTTTGTGATCAGGGATGCCCCAAATTAACAGAGCAAACTCATTCCATTGGAATTATGTTTGGGGCATTAAGTGAGAGGACCATTAAAATTGATTAAGGAGAAAATCGCAAATCAGAGTTCAAAGGCCACATATTTGGATTCGGTCTCAAAACTTAAGGGACTATTAATTGCCCTGGGGAGTTGGCTAGACAGCATTTAAAAGTATTGCAACATGCAATAAGACAGGAAGCGGAAGGGAAATGTTTTTAAAAAGTTCAATTTTGCGATCGGGGATAAGGTATTACTGTTACTTCCAGTTATAGGTGAAACATGAAAAGCAAGGTTTAGTGGACCTGATCAAATACAACGGATATTGAGTGAGGGTAACTACTTGATAGGGACTGCAGAAAGAAAGAAATCTCCCAGCGTATGTCATTTGCATATGCTTAAAAGGTACTTTGCCGGGTAAGGAAAGCCAGAGAATAAGGTGTTAATGATTATGGCACAGAAGGAAATAAACAATTTCAGAGGATTCTGAATTGGACATTCCTCAAATTAAAGTGAACAATGAAGTAGTTGTCTAAAATTGGGATAAATGATTGAGTTACCTTTCTGAGAAAAATCGAAATGACCAGAGTTATTACTATCACATGGGGAGATATGCAGATATGAACTTGGAAGTACTCACCTAATTGTGCATCATGTAGCTATAAGAGATGCTGTTACAATTAACCAACATCCTTACGGGCATAATCCTCTAAAGTTGGCACAGGTTCAGAAGGAGATTGAATGCATGCTCTAAGATGACATAATCAACATGTGTTACAGTGACTGGAAATCACCAATTGTCATGGTGCCAAAGCCAAATGGTACCCAACAATTATGTGTGGACTAACGTAACGTCAATGCAGTTAAAAACATTGATGCATACCCAGTTCCACGGTTGGAAGACTGTGTTGAAAATGTGGGACATGCAACTTACATTTGGAATGAAAAATGTGCCACATTTCAGGGACTAACCAATAAATTGCCGGATTATCCAACCTGTGGTTTACATTGATGACCTTGTGATTTTTAGTGACTCATGGAAGGAACAATTACAGCATCTATCATACTTGTTTGATGGACTTCGGAAGGCAGGCTTGGTGGTAAATCGAGCGAAAAGTGTGCTGGGCTCCTGCAGGAAGACGACAAGAAGACACAAAGACCTATTGGGTATTTCTCCAAGAAGTTGAATGTTCATTAGTAGAAATATTCAACAGTTGAGAAAGAGACTGTGAGCTTTGTGTTGGCACGACAACATTTCAGTGTTTACGTTGCCAGCAACCTATCAGAGACAACCATTCACACTGATCATAACCCAATGAAGGCTTTTTGGAGAAATTTAAGGACAAAAAATGCAAGACTGTTTAGCTCGGACCTGTTGTTACAGCCATTCAATTTGAAAATTGTGCACGTGGAGATCTTGAAAACATGAATATAAATGCATTGTTGAGACTTGAGTGACAAATGGAGGCACGCAATGATGGAAGTACCACACACGGAATCTGGATGTAGTTGTGCCTGTTCGTATGTTTATTGTAACAAATGTATATGCACATTTTAGAGTATGAACCACTATTTTTGGTGGTTTCGAAAACTGAAGCCATCTTTGGATATTGAAGATTTGGTTTGAAACTGGGGGAGTTGTCACACAGGGAATCTCTTTATAAGGTTATGTTGTCCTTGATTTTTTTTTCAGAGAGCTTCTAAACGTTCCAATGTTCCAACATGACTCAATAATGAATGCTTCATTGGGGTCCTTTGTTTGTAACCTAACCGATAATGCCTCGGACAGAGGGCTTTCAAGCCTTTAAAAAAACTGGTGCAATCAAGGGGATGTGGCCAGCTCTCCAGCTGCACAGTTCAGTTCAGTTCGAGAGTTAGTTTAGTCAGGTTCAGTGTTGAAACTAGACGCTCTCCCCCTCCTTCAACTCTATGACTTTCTAACCTATAAGCTTTTTTGGGTAATTTTTATGCTTTATGCTCAGGGGTTTGTTTATTAGGATTGTTGCAAGTAATTTGGATCAGCATCATTAATTGGTCTTAGCCTGTTAGTTTTGGAGAGGATGAATTATTCAGGTGTGTTATTTTCGGTTCGTTGTGTTTCATTCCTTATTTTTTACAAATACATTCTGTTTGTTTAAAAGTCGGCAGTCAGACCAAATAATTCACTCTGGGAATATCCACTGTACACTTACCTTCAACAAATGGCAACATTACGGACTGGGCTACGTGCTTAAGAATGTTGTGACGGGTCGGGCTTGGTCCATAACCACAAACAATAACCTTGTTTATTAAAAGTCATGAATTAATGAGTAAGGGATGGAATGAATATGATAATGGCTCTGAGACAGAAAGGGCTGCGGCCAGTGGCTGAGGAGACCTGAGGGGAATGCAGCAATATCTCCCAGTCACCAGTATTCAGCCATCACTGTTTCTGACAAATGGAATGAAATGCAATGCAGAGCAAGATAACAGATGACCCCTGGTAAATGGAATGTTGAACAACAATGTAAATGGAATAGGGCAATTTTAAATGTGAAGTACATAGTTATATTTTATATATCGACTGTTTAATCACAGGTTATACGGCCTGTTAAGATTGTTTATATCTGGACGGGATATTCAGAAATAAAAACAGACATAGATAACAAAATGTATTTCGTTATAGTGAGTTACAGCAGAGTAAGAGTGAGAATACAGCTCATACCGAGATGATGGGCTGCAGGACAATCACCTTTATTGTACTTATTCAGAGAAATATATTGAAAATGTTCAGAAACTGAGGAGACAAGTTTAGTCATAAAACGCACAGACAATATCATAATTAATAAACTATTACTATTTTTTCGTCAAGTGTAGCTGACTCTAAAAGGCCTTTTAAATCAAAATCACTTTGATGAGATCCACGCATTTATTTTCAGAACTTAACGAAGAAACAGACTCCAGTTCAATATATGTGTCCCTGACACAAGTGATGGGAACAGGAATGGAGCATATTGTCCAAATAAAATCGGGTTCAACATCCAGAGCAATCAAGAAAAAGGAAAATATTAAAAATAGTGGAAATCTGAAATACAAATGCAATATGAAGGAATATTGCAAAAGATGATGCAGAATCTGGGCAGAGAAACAGAGTTAACATATCGAGTCTTATATGAACCTGTTCTGAACAAGTTATGTTAGACTCAAAAAGAATTAATTCCATTTTTCTCTGCTCCGATACTGCCAAAGCTGTGGGGCTTCTCTCCAGAACTTTCAATTGGTGCAATGACAGGAGACAGAGAGTAATGTTGGGTGGTTGCTTTTCCGACTGAAGGCTTATGCCCAGCACTGTTCCACAAAGGTTGGTTCTGGGTTTTCATTGTCTGTCATTTATGTAAATTATTTGCATGAGAATATCGAAGGCATGGTTCGTAAGTTTGTGGATGACACCAAAACTGGTGGCATCGTGGACAGTGAAAAAGGTTTTCTAAGAATACAAAAGGATCTTGAGCAAATGGGTCAAGAGATTGACAAATAGCAGATAATGCCCCACACCCTTTATATTGACTAAAAGATAAAATTGAATAAAGTTGTCTATATCTAAAGTAAGGTTTTCTTTGATTCTTGAATAAAAGCTCAATAACTGTAGTTGTCCATTGTTCCTTAATTTTACCAGCATTACCCTTCACTCTAACAGGGACATAATGACTCTCAATTCCCGACGTCATACTGTTGAATGCCTCCCACTTGTCAGACATCGTTTTACCTGCTAACAGTCTACTCCAATTAAACTTGTTCAATGCCATTAAAATGTTTGGTACTCCAATTAAAGCAAACATTAATGAAAGGTTTATTATTTTCCATAACCATTTTGAAACTAATAGAGTTATGATTGCAAAACCCAAAACATTCCCTCACGTTTACTTCAGTCACTTGCCCTGCCTATTGCACAAAAGAAGGCCTAGTTTTACTCTTTCTCTGTTAGAATCATCCGCATATTGATGAAGAAAATTTTCATGAACACATTTGACAAATTCTTCACCATCCAACTCGTTAACACTGTGGTAGTCCCAATCAATATTTAGAAAATTAAAACCCCCCATTATTACAACCTTATTACGCTTAAATATATCTGAGATCTCCCTACACGTTTGTTTCTCAATTTCTTTCTTACTGTTGGAGAGCATATGGTACCATACAGTCAACGTGCTCTTTCCTTTCTTATTTTTCATTTCGACGAATGTATTTTCACTGGACGATTTGTCACAAATGAGCATTTCATGCAATCTGTTCAAAGTGAACTTTATTTTCTTATTTTTAATACTATATGCATATTTTAACTGGGTATTTTTTTCAGAAATATCTTCCCCAGTTACAGCAATAATTTGTTCCTTATTCAAAAATGGCAGAGCTCCCCTTCCCTGCCCCCCGCATGTCTGTTTCCATCATTTCTATGACCCTTCACACCTGGAACATTGAATTGCCCTTCATGAACATCATTCAAGCCAAAGTGAGGACTGCAGATGCTGGACATTAGAGTGGAGGGTGTGGTGGTGGAAAAGCATAGCAGGTCAGGCAGCATCCGAGGAGCAGGAAAATCGATGTTTCAAGCAAAAGCCTTTCATCAGCCTATTCCTGATGAGGTGTTTTTGCCCAAAACGTTGACTTTCCTGCTCCAAACATGTTGCCTGACCTGCTGTGCTTTCCCAGAACTACACTCTCGACTTGAACATCTCTCAACCAATTTTCTGTAATACTTATGATATCCCAATCCCATGTTCTTAAACATGCCTTGAGTTCATCAGCCTTCCCTGTAAGACCCCTTACATTGAAATAAATGCAATTTCGTGCTTCAGATTTACTATACACTCTTGACTCTCTCGTTTTCCTTTTCTAATTGACGTGCTCTCCTCACATTCATAAACTACTCTAACCATCCTGCCATTTGTACTGCTACTTAGAAATTCGCCTTGCCATCTCTATGAATATAAAGTTTCCGTACATAGAATAAGCAAATCTCCCTGCTAAGATATTCGTTGCTTTCCAGTTTAGATTAGACCAATCTTTTCTGAACAGATTCAAATAGGTTCACATTTCCCTAAAATCTAAATCCCTCAATAGCAGAATAGTTCTTCAGCCGTTGATTTTTCTCCTTTAACCCTTTGTTGCTTCCCAGTTGAGTTTGGCATTGGAGTAAACAAGAAAGTATTGCTTTAACGATTTTATTTTTGATACTCTACCTCACGTCTTAAGTTCACTCTGTACTATTTTAATCTTTCCCTAAAAAATGTCATTCCTGCCATTATCTACAATAATGTTTGACTATTCAATCTCACCTTTAACAACGTGCTTGTAATGTTTTGAAACGTTCTTAATCCTCGCACAGGGAATGCAACAAACCCTCCTAAATTAATGGTCACTGTCCCAGACTCTCCTGTTGATGCCTCGATAGAAAAGTCCACTGAAGCAATAATTCTACTAACTCTTCTCAAACGCTGCTGAACATAAGAATCATTCCAATTGTCCAATATTGATTGCTCTTCCATTTTCCTCAGAGAGACAATCCCCTTCAGCTGTTCTAAAAGCAGGGAAGCATTTTGATAGAGGAATAGCCACCGGACACATTTGGACTACCTTCTTATCTTTCCTGACAGACACCCAGCTATCTAACTGATTTGTTGGATAACATTGTTTTCTAAATCTTCTAGCCATCTCTCTCTCTACCTTATATGTGGCCTTAATAACATTATGCATAAAGGCAGGATTGTTTTTGACAACTTATAGAGATGTTACCTTTCATTACCTACAGACAATAACGTTTAAAAAATGGAAAAATATATACATATACGTATCAAACATATAAAACGTAAACAAAAGCAACCAATTAGCTAATTAAAACAATAAAAAATATTCATCTTCAATAAATCCAGAGAAGAAAGTAGTGTCCTCCGGAGGTGAAAACGTGTCGGGTTCTCCAGAAGGAAAGTACAACCCCTTATTTTAAATAGAGCTGATTAATTTTTCAAAGCAAAAATACACGTGCAGTGTAATAAAAGAAACCTTTTAAAACAGAAATAGATTTCCTTTCATTTGTAAACCACCCTTTAAAAGTTCTTTTAAAACAAAAGTTCGTTTGAAAGAAAATTGAGATTTTTAAATTCTTTTTCTATGTTAATGAAACAAAATAGAAAAAATGATGTTAAATTAATGAAGTATAATAACTATATCAACTGCAAAAAGGACTACATTAAATATTTAACTGACTGCAATCCCAGGAGCAGCTGTAAGATCCATGCTGCTCTAAGAACATTATGTGAAACTGTTTTTACACTATGAAGAAAAGTCAATGCATGTTTTAATAAGTTATTCCCAATACAAAGTGACTTTATGATACGATTTAATCTCCTGCCACGATTCTAAATGTAGAATTTAATTGAATCTTTATCCTCATCACTCGAACTCTTTCAAACAAAATTGTGAATCTGTGTTCATCGTACAGACGGAAAGTTCCTTCAGCCCTGACTATTGCAGGAATGATACAAAGAATATTACCCAGGTCCACGTAAAACCCAAATGTTGCAGGGAAAGGCACCGAAACCTAATCCAATATTAATTACATACAAGCCTTATGAATAATTCATAGAGAAGAGCATAATATAAAAGGCGAATGTCCAAAACAAAATTCGTGGCTCCCTCATAAAAAACCTCAACTGCATTACGCTGTAAATTCACAAAAATATGAATAACAAGAGAACGGGAAGAAAATCAAGGCTAAGTAGTGAACTTCATAAATGATGATGATGAGAATGGGAGGGATGGAGTTTGGGGGGGAATGATAAATAACGTTGTGGATGACACAATGATGAGCTGATGGTTCACAGTGAGGAGGAACGTGCGAAGTTACAGGAGGGTCTAAACCAACTGTTCAGGTGGACAGATCAATCGCTGATGAAAAATGTATCACATTTCTGAATTATAAAGACAAGAGAGTACTCAAACTGAAGACAGGCTTGATTTACTTGATTTTACTTTTAAGCAAAGAAGGTTGAGAGTTGCTCCTGGTGGTGGTGTTAAACAGCATGAGGGGTATGCACAGGGTGATCAGAGAGCAGCCTTTCCCCTTACTCGTAGGCTCAATAAAAAGGAGACACACTTATAAAGTGAAAGTGGTCTCACCATTAATCTGTAAACTGTAGAAAAACTTTCCTATTTATAAATGTATTTGGTTTTAAAATATTTCAAGATTTATATTGTATTCTGAAAAATGTGATATTGAAGCAGAGGTTTGTTTTGTGATCCAGATTCCCCATTCCTCGTGCCTCGGTTTCGCAATCTGTTCATTGAAATAATACAATTTTTCCATTCAACTCTCCAACATGCTCAAACACAGACTCAGTTTCTCAAGTGTGATCCAAAGACCAATATTTGCACATTCCCCTGACGTCGTTAAAGACTTATATCCTCTTCACATCTTCCTTTTCTAATCTTTTCAGTGTTTGTATTCAAAATATTTTTCGTAAGATATACAGTATGACACTTTCCAACAGTGTTGATAATGTCATATCTTTACTCAATATGTAAATATAAAGTTGCAACAATGCTAAAGTGTTTTTAACTCACATCCCAGACTGAAGTTGCAGCAAATAGTCATTGACATCTCTAAAGAATTGCCAAGTATTTACTTCTGATCGGAATGGTAATTTGTGTCTTTATTATGAAATGGGCATGCTAATTATGGACTGCAACATTTTGATGTGGTTTACTCCAGACAATTAAACATCAGGAATAAAGAGCAGGGATAGGCCAGCTGGGTGCCAAGGCCTGCTGTGGGAATTAACAAAACCTGACTGCGGTCTTTTCTCGACATTAATGTCTTGTTCCCGAGACACAGAGCAACCAACACCTCCCTTGACCAAAACCCACGAGTCATTCACCCCAGCCACCAACCATGAATGAAATTCAAAGAACTGGAGATGGAGCAACACAAGAACATAGAAATTAGGAGTGACGGAAGGAAATACAACTTTGTACTTAATCACATTAAACACGATCTGCCAGATATAACAATCTGCCCAAATTTTTAATATTCATCTGTAAACTCTTTATTTCTGTATTACAGCCTGTTTGCCACCTAGTTTAGTACCATCTGTGAATTTAGTTGCTCCACTCTGTCTCTCCTTCCAAGTCATGTGGATTGATTGTAAACAGTTGAGGTCTGAGAACTGAAACCTGCAGCACCTCACTAATTTTAGTTCGTCAGAGAAAGACCAGTTATCCCGATGCTCTGTGTTCTGTCAGTAAGCCAATCTTTTTTCCAATTCAATATTCTACCCTTAACCCCCGGGATCTAACCTGCTAGATCAGTCCTTTATGCAGCACCTTGTCAAATGCCTTCTGAAGTTTAGATGGACAGCAGTTGATGTATCCCAATTATCCACATTGTTCGTTATGTTCTCAAAGAACTCCAGCAGGTATGTCAAGCATAACCTGCCCATCATGAAACCGTGCTGACAGTGGTGAACTGATCTTTGTTTTTCCAAATGTTCAGTTATTTCCTACGTTATGGTTGACTGAAGAAACTTCCCCACTACAGAGTTAAAACTCACTTGTCTAAAGTTTGTCATTTTTTCCTATCTCTTGCTTTGAATACGAGCGTCACATTATTAATTTTCCAATAGTTCCGCACAGTTCCAGAATCAAAGGATCTTTTGAATATCGTAACTAACACATTAGGTACCTCTGCTGTTACCTCCTTTAATATAATAGACTGCAGGCCAAGAGCCTCTCCTCCCTCTATCCCAACAATGTATTTAATACCTTTTTCCCTCAACATCGTAGTTCCAGCACGATACTTTGCAGTTGTTGTAAGTTTTGGGAAGAAATTATCTTCCACAGTGAAAGCAAGAAGTGTTGGCTTTACCTCTGCCCCTTCTGAGTTTCCCATTACTACCCCGCCGTTTTCATTCTCTAAAAGGCCAACATTTGCGTTCAGCATTCTTTGACTTTTTGCCTACTCAGAGAAGTATTCTTTATCAATTCTTATGTTTTCGACTCATTTTCCTTCGTAGCCATTTTGATTTTATTTTTAACAAAAGTTTGCGAACAATTAAAGCGTTTTTCTTTATTCCATTCATAGGAAGATGGCGTCGCTGGTTAGACAGCACTCATTGTCCTTCCCTAATTGCCCAGAGGGCAGTTAAGCAACAAGCAAATTTGTGTGGGTTTGAAGTCACATGCAGATCAGATCAGGTAAGGATGGTGGCTTCCAGTCCTATAGGACATTCATGAAACATATGGATAATTCAAACAATAAGCAATAGATTTACTATTATCAATAGACTCTTAATTCTAGGTTCATATTGAATTTAAACTCCACCATCTGCAATGGCGGCATTTGAACGTGAGTCCCCAGAACATTATCTGAAGCAGCAGTCGGTGATACTGCCACCAGGCCATCACCTTTATGTTAGTATCGACTTCCTTGTTAAGACACTGATCACTTTTCACCTTTTCAAAAATCCTCTTCCACTCAGGATTACACTTTAATTAAGGAGTTTGGACGATCTGCCGAAGTAGTTGCCACTGTTCTTCAAATGTGCCGATCTTTTCTGTTTTTTGCCAAGTCCATTCAGGCCAAGCCCTTCCTCAGGCCAGTAAAATTGTCATTGTCCAACACTAAACCTCACATCTGTGACTCTTTCTTCACTGTTTCAGTCTGAATGTAAAACTGCAGCATTTTGTGGTCACTCTTTCGAAGATGATCTCGTACTACAGTATGATTTGTCACTCCTTCTTCATTATATTATAGCAAAGCCAGTTCTCTGTTTGGTTCCTCGAGGTGTTACTTGAAGGAATAATCCCTCATACGTTCGATGAATCATTCTTTGAGACTCCCCTTGCCAATTGATTAATCTAGTCAAATTTAGGAGACTCTAACCCCAACCACACCCAGAGGACTCTAACCCCAATTCCTGTACAGCTGATAGAAAGTTTAACCATTTGTGATTTGGTTTGAATGCACATTTGTTTGTTGGTGACTGAGTGTTTGTGCTTTGTTCCCTGGAGCTTGAGATGCGAGACTGTTTTGAATCTGATTTCTATTATGAAAATTTAACATGATTTATTTTAAAGTTAAGGATATTACAGTGATTACGAAATAAAATGTTTACTCCTGTTCTTTTACAGGTCACGACTGCCTCACTATCAGTTTCTAACTAATCTCTTTTATCCTTACATATCAGTGATTTATGGAGGGCAATTGACGATTCAGTTCAACATTAGATTGTAATTTTAAAAATCCAAAAGTTAATATCTGTGTCCTTGGAGCCGGCCATTATTCATGCATTAGATGTTTTTTTAAACTTGAATAGACAAATCCTTTTAAGACACCTCTGATTATTTCACGACCTATGGTATTGTAATTGAGCAATGACTGGTTAAAACTACTTAAGAAAACTAATTTTAGGATTAAATTAAGGGAATAAAACCGGGTAATTATAGTGGATTTCAAAGTAGGGAACTGTATGCATTTTACATTTAAAGTATTAAATACTGAATAAATGAATTTATAATATAGAAATATATATTATGAGTAAGGTTCCAAAATGTATAGTTAGGAACAGGCTTTAAAGTTAGACAAGCATAAATTGATGAATTGGTATTTGAAGTTATAGGGAGCAAACAAACATCTGGCAACGTAACATGAGAAGCAGAAACAAAAGGCAAAAACAATGGTAGCCCACGGTTGATGAGTTTATAAAAAAAGTCAAAACTAAAAGGAGAAAGAAACCGGAATGGTGGTGGGCAGGATGTTGAAAATAAAGGGAGGAGATGTTAAGGTGTTTAGTGGACAGGGACGGGGATCGAGGTGGAAATCCCGACAGGCGGGATGTTTTTACTGTGTAAACGCAGGTCACTTTAAGCAGGGGTGTCCGGATCTGAAAAGGGAAGAGAGGGCGATATTGCTTATGAATTTCGATGAAGAATAGGGGTGTCAGGGGTTCCTGCCCCCTGGGGCCCACCAGGAACACTTGATAAATTTAAAGGTGCAACTTTATAATAAGGACGTCATTTTCCTCGTCAATACGGGGCAGCAAGGTCATTCTTAAATTTTAAGCCCAAGGGAGGAGGAACAAAAGAGTTAATTGGATTATGGCGACAGTTTTGTGATGAGAGGGACAAAGAATCAGTTTTGCGTTCATGACAAAATACTGCCACAAAAATGGGAATTGAATTAACTGCAAATGGTGCTATGAAATCTGTCGAGGTTCTTAAAACTGAATGTGCTTGAGCAAAAAAATTACAGAAACAGAATGAGAAGTCACAAGTGACTGGTAAACAAACAGAACTGCGCAATTGCAGTTTTAAAAAAAATGTTTTGGTCACTTGTTGCGTTTCCAACTTGAATTACAGATAATGATTATTTTATTTATATAATATACATAATTATTAATTAATATTTATAATAAATCGATTGTGCTTGCCTGAATCAATATTAATTGTCAGGATCCCTTCACACATTCTCAGTGACCTGTCATATTGATTCACAGTTAATTTGAAAATGACTGCATTAATTGATTGTTAATTAATGAAAAGGACTCGCCCAAAGACTGATTGAGACAGTCTTAATGAAACAGTGAATCAGGCAGAAGGTCGTTTTTCTATTAAATAATAAGGGGATGAGTGAGACCAAGATGGATGAAGTGTCATGAATGATTCTTGTGATTTTGGGGGCGATTCTTAAAGGAAAAATTATAGAAATAACAATTGCATGTAAAAACAAAAAGGGGGAATTGTGTGGAGTACTTATAAATGTTGTTATCTGCAACGATCACAAGGCTGAGAAATGAAAGAGGAAGAGGGGTGCAGATTAAGCGAGATATGCTTGTATAAACAGTTATAAGCATCTGTTTCCGGCTTCTGCAAAAACAAAAAAGACACAATAAAGAGGTCATAAGGCTCAGTATGGGCAAAGAATGGAAGGAATTGTTGCTTTATCGAGCAAGAAAGCAGATGACAGTCAAGGAGGATATATAATAATAGACCACAGAGGGATGTGGTGAAACAGCCAAGCAGGACTTGCATTTTTGTCACGAGCAAGGCCAGATGAAGCAAGATATAAACAGCCATGTTTAGAGAAGTGGGAGATGTAATCAGGGGAGAAGGAATGGAATAAGAGGGAGAGGAGTAAAAGAGGAATGAATTGTATAAAACGTTGTGAACTTGTTGAACTCGGTGTGCCTACTTAAAGGCACCACTCTTGCAAGAGTATAATGAACGATACTGTTGCTTCAGATCTTGAATCAGACTGAAATTATTGAAGTCAGTATTTCCCACACAACCATGGAGATCCTGCTTTTAAACTCAGGCCTCGCTTCCTAAACATTCTTTGCTGGACATTTCATGACTCTTACGGATGTCATTCGTATCAATGTGTACCACGACAGCTGACTGTTCACTCTCCCCCATCAGTTTGCCCAGAACATGCTCGGAAACATCCCTGATCCTCGCACCAATCGCCCTTTGTATGAAGAATTCATAGAATCATAGAATCACTGGGGTGGGGAAACAGGCCATTCCACACAGCACGTCCACGCTGACCCTCTGAAGTGTAACGCACTCTGACCCATTCCCCTACTCCGTTACTCTGCATTTGCCCCTGACTAATACACCTAACCGGCACATCGCTGAACATTATTGGCAAGAAGTAAACAACTTAGACCCATTCTGTTACTCTATGTTGAATCTCTTTTCTTACAACAGATACTTCCAGAAATACTGAGCATTTCCAGCAACTTCGGGTTTCGTCACCGATGATATGTCCATATTGATAAAAACATACGCAACACAGACTTGAAACAAAGCTGAATTTAAACGTTCAGGAGAAAACTAAATATTTGGTCATTCAATGATCCCAGTAAATTTTAATTGAATTACTCATGTTCTGTTCGTGAACGTCATTTGTTCACTTTCCCAATCCTGAACAAAGGAGATTTT
Organism: Chiloscyllium punctatum; assembly: GCF_047496795.1. Taxonomy (NCBI): domain Eukaryota; kingdom Metazoa; phylum Chordata; class Chondrichthyes; order Orectolobiformes; family Hemiscylliidae; genus Chiloscyllium; species Chiloscyllium punctatum. The sequence continues at coordinate 288,574 of NW_027309940.1, forward strand.
TGCATATTTTTTTTAATGTCAGAAAGCTCGAAAAAGTTGCACATTTACTTCTTCATATGGGAATGAGATTGCATCTCATTCTTTCATCTCAGTTCAATTACAGAGGATTATTCACAAAACAGACACAATGTATTACTTTGTCGAAGAATACACTAACATTGTATGAAATTGGAATCATACTGGAAAGAAGGATTTAGTCAAATGGAGGATGAGAGAAAACGGGAATTTTTTTGATCAGAAAAGACTATTCTGTGAAATTAGGTGATCAAATTTATGGAAAACTATGTAGGGCTGACAAACGATATTGTTATGAAGGTGTAGAGGTTCTGAAAAAGTTAAAATGTAACATTTGACTGTGAAACAAATCGTGAGTCTGAGTTGCTATGTTACAAAAACAAATTCAAATTCGGCCAGTCAGTTTAACTATGCCCCAACACTCTGAAATCCATGGAGTTTGAAATATAATGTATTTCATGACAACAAAGTCAACGAAATAATCCAATGTTTTGAGGTGTAAAACCAGACAATGTGAACATTTAGGGAGAGAACTGCCAAGGGCATCCACAAAGATAGACTGCTAGCTGAAGAGCTTTCTAAAAGCTACCTGTCTGTAAGACGTTTGCACAGCAGAACATCGAAGCCAATAGAGATAAAAATCTACAGAGAAAAATCTACAAAGGAAATTGACAAAGCTGACTGGTTTTGAAATGTGATTATATTTTAAAATCTTAATTATGGTGTTTTGTTTTATCAGACCAGTATTGTAGAGGGGGAAGTAAAAGATAGGTTTAACGAAATGAGTTCTAAATAGTTGTTCATTTTAATAGTCTCTGTTGGACTTAAATAACAACATTGTTAATTTTACTTTAAATAGTGACCTCTGTAAATGGATATTTGCGTCTCGAAATTTAACAGATTCCAGCATGAGGTGCACTTTTTTCTCTGTGGCTGGTTCAGATGAGGAGAGGGGTTTCCCCTGTGTCATAACAGTTTGAGGCCTTTTATCTGCGATTTGAACAAGTTTAGACAGATCCAGTCTGAGATTTGGGCATAGTTAAATGGGTTTGGGGTATGAAAATGCACAGTAGATTTAATCATTTACACGTTATTATCCGACAGCTTTAAATATAAAGTCGATGAGACACTTTGTTTAATTTTGGTGACTTGTGGTTGGTTAAATTTAAAGTGAGAGAAATGGCTCTTTAAAAATGTTAAAGAGGTTCTGGGATTTGAAGATGATTCTCACATTTGCCGAGGGCGTTTAGAAGGAAAAATAAAGGCCAAACGTTTAGAATTAGCAAAGAATTTAGATTTAGGTTTAACCAAGAACAAGAGTAAAGCTGAAATTGGTAGGAAAGTTGTCAAACACTAAGGTGTGTCAGAGAAACAGACAAGTGCAGGAGATTTAGAAAAAAAAACTTAAATTAAAATTGAAGAAAATGCAGTTTAAAGATAAACAAAGGGAGAGAGAAAGAGAGACAAGAAAGAGAAAGCAAGATGGAAGAGAGGGAGAGTAATAAAAAGAGAGGAGAAAGTTCTGAGCTGAGCAAGGAGAGAGGGAATTTGAACTTGAGAAGTTGCGATTTAGTCAGCAAAGTCAAGTGAACAGGATGGAGAGTAAAAAGGACATTAGTGAAATATACAACTATCTCAAAACTCTGCCACATTTTGATGAGAAAGATGTTGAAACCTTCTTTATTTCATTTAAAAAATTGGCTAGGCAGGTAGAGTGGTGCAAGGATTTATTGGCAATGCTAGTTCAGACTAAGTTGGTGGGCAGGGTTAGTGAGGTATTTGCTACGCTGTTAGATGAGGGGTTAAGAGATTATGAAGACGTGAAACGATGCATTTTCTGTGTTTACGAATTGGTACTGGAAGTATATAGATAGCAGTTCGGAAACATAAAGAAGGAACCAGGTCAGCCAAATGTTGAGTTCGAAAGAATTAAACATCGGCATTTTGATAGATGGGTGCAGGCTTTAAAGATGGATAAGACCTCTGAGGCTCTAAGGGAGATTATTCTGCTGGAGGAGTTTAAAACCTCACTTCCAGAGATGATAATAATTCACGTGGAGGAAAAGAAAGTTCATATATTGAGAAGGGCAGGAGAATTAGCAGATGAATACATTTCGCTGCATAAGAGAACTTCCAGCCATAATTCCGTCCTGTGGGGGATAGAATTTAGGAGAAGGGGAGATGTTACACTACAAAAGAAAGAGTAGAACATATGAGTTTACCACAGGTTAAAGAAGCTGCCCAAGAGAGTGGAAAGTAGGTGAAAGGCCTCACGTGTTTACACTGTAATGGAGTGGGACACAGAAAATTACAGTGCCGGTGGTTTCCGAAGGGCATTGGGAAAAGGTGTTTTCACTGACATAAGGAGGTTAATGTATGGTCACAGTGCTGATTGTTAAGAAAGGGACTGTGGGAAAAGATGTGGTAAAAGAAGCTAAGCCAGTGGCATCAGTGAAAGTTTTAAAGGAAACCCCAACAAGAACCGAAGAGCTGCAAGAAATTGCACAGCCTAGGCAGGGGCTGGGTATGGAATTCGTACCTGATCTCTATAAAGAATTTGCCTCTCTCAGTAAAGTTTACTCAGAAATAACAGGGGGAGAAAGGCAAGAAGTTATAATGTTGAGTGGTACATGAACTAACCAGTCGCTAATAGTAGTAAGAGATGAATGAATTTGTAGTTTTCTGATCAGTTACCCCAGATTGTATTAATTTATGGGAAAGATGGACAGAAATTTAACATTTCCCTATGTAAGATCAGGTTGGAGTGCCTACTTAAGACTGGGGAAATTATAGTGGGAATGATTGACAGACTGTCAGATCCAGGAATCTAGTTTGTTCTTGGGAAGGATTTAGCAGGGTCCAAGTTGGGAGTGACATTGCTTGTTTTGGAGAAGCCCAAGGTAGACAAAGAAACTGAAATGTTAAATCGGAAATATCCTGGTATTTTCCCAGGCTGTGCAGTAACCATATCCCACTATTATAAGTCACAGCACCAAGGACAAACGAAGATGAAGGAGTTGAGGTTCAGTTAATGGACACCCTGTTTGCCTTAATGGTGTAGGGAAAACCTGAACAGGCAGTGGGTCAGACAGAGGTGTTTTGGCCTGAAAGGCTAAGGGGCTTGCAACAGACAGACAAGGCGATAAAAGATGTATATGTGGATGTGTACTCTGAAAAGGAGGCAGAGGATATTCATGAGGATTAGTATCTGAAAGATAGATCTTAAGACAAAAATGGACACCACATCAGGTTAGTGCAGAGGAGAAATGTGCTGAGGTGCACCAGTTTGTGTTGCTGTGGCATAGAGACAGGAGGTTTTACGGGTAACATATGAGCCACCTGTAGGAGGTCCCCGAGGGGTACGAAAGACTCGGGCTAAGGGACAAGAACATTTTTATTGACCTGGAATGCACAAAGAGGTGGTTAACGTTTGGCATACATGTCATTCATGCCAAATGGTAGGTAGGCCACGGACAGTAATGACACTAGCACATTTGTTGCCAATTCCCACATTCAAAGACCCCTTTATGTGGGTTACAAATGAGTGTTTAGGTCCCCTCCTGAAAAGTAGAGGAGAGAAAGAATTGGAGAAACAGGTGTTAGTTACTGCCCTACAGAGTAAGCAATCAAATCCAGATGTCGTGGATTTTGATGTGCCTCGTAAATATGTCAAAAAAGTAGAAGTCCTTGAGCAGTGGGATAGATTAGTAAACTATCTATCTCAGGAGCATAGAACACAGGTGAAAGGTTCGTTATTGCAGTATGAGGACATATGTTAGAATCATATGTGTGGGGGGAGAACTAATGCTATTGTACATGAAGTAGATGTAGTGAATACTGTTCCGATAACACAATCCATATCGGCTTTATCCCTCAAAGCCAGACAAGTCCAGAAGGAGGTGGAGGTTATGCTCAATGAGGACATCATCGAACCAAGCCCGAGCGAGTGGAGCTCGCCGATCATCTTAGTTCCCAAACCGGATGGGACTCAATGGTTTTGCTTGGATTATTGTAAGATCGACACAAAATCAGACTTATATCCAATAGCGACATTTGAAGGACTGTATTGAGAAAGTTAGACAAGTCAGTTACATCACGAAGTTGGAGTTAATGCGTGGATTCTGGCAAGTACCTTTATCAGAGACAGTGAAAGAAATTTCTGAATTGTAACGCCAAATGGTCTGTATCAATTCAGAGTGATGCCCTTTGGAATGACGAACACACCCAAAACATTCCAAAGACCCATGAACAGCTGTGACCTGGTTAATAAACTGTGCAGTCCGTTTAGACGATGTAGTGATCTTTACTAATTCCTGGAAAGGTCACTTGGTACAGTTGGCAGACCTTTTTGAACGAATACGAGAAACAAAACTGGTGATAAAATTAAACAAAATACAATTTGTGAAAGCAGACATGATGTTCTAGGGACAAAATATCGGTCATGGAAGGTTTATCCCATGGAACACAAAGGCAAAAGCAACTGAGGAATTTCCACGGCCAACCTCGAAGAGAAAGGTGCTTCGCTCCTTTGGAGTCAGCGGATTCTATCAGGCAGCTGTTCCAAACTCCAGCAGTGTAGTGACACCATTATCCGAGTTGCTGAAGAAGAGCACAAAGTTTTGGTTGAAAGAACAATGCCAGGAGGCATTCGACATTAAAAAGAAATATTGAGCACCAAACCATTTTCAGCTACACCAAATGCTTGAAAACCTTTCAAAGTTGCCATTGACATGAATGACATAGGAGTTGGAGATATACTGCTACAGGACAATGAGATGGGATCGTACTTTTCAAAGAAACTCAACATCCACCAGAGAAAATATTCCACGGTTGAGAAAGAACTATTGAGTTTGGTACTAGCCTTATAACATTTTAATGTGTATTCACAAACAGCGTGTTGGAGACGGTTGTGTACATGGAGCCCAATCTGCTTACATTCTTCAACGCTTTAAAGACTATTTCATTGGAGTATTATGTTACAGACTTTTAATTTTAAAATCGTACATGTAGTGTGTAGTAGGATGTAATCGCAGATGCGTTCTCACCGATTTAACTGATAAAGTTTAGACAAGATTTGTATTTATCCAATGTTAAATATAGGTAAATAGGAAGGAGTTAAGATGAACTTAGATTTCAGTTTTCTGTATGTTATGGTAATGTTTGAAGAATAGAAAAACAAATGAGACCGTGTTTCATTATGATGTTTTTTTTTAGAGAGAAGGTGCTATGAACGTGTGAAGGGTACTGCACCTTTAAGAGAGTTGAAGGATTTACAAGCACAGTTAGTTCTGGAAAATTTAGAATGTAACATTTGGTTCAGCAGCTGGCAGTACCTGGGTGGCTATGAGACGAAAAATAAAATCAAATTTGATCAATACGTTTAAATTATGTCCAAGAAGCTAAACTACAATCAAGTTTAAATTTGGCATTTGGCAATACTTAAAAAAAAAACAAAATTGCCCTATGCTTTGGGGTAGAAAGCTGAAAACACATTTGACCAGTTAGGGGAGAACTGCCACGCCACCAACTTCTGCAGACTGCCTGGAGAATAGCTCTCCGAAATGTACATTTATTTATCAATGACCTGTGACACAGAAAATCTAAGGAGAAGAAGCGAAGACAGAGGAAGATACAAAGAGAAGAATCGACAGCTGGCTGGTTCTGAAATTTGAATGTTTTGGTATATCTTAATGGGGGAGGCGGGGGGGGCAGGTTATCGGACCAGTATTGTCGAAGGGAAAGTAAAAGATAGGTCAAAGAAAGGAGTTGCAAATAGTTGTTAGGTAATTTTTCGCTGTTAGACTTTTTAAAAAAGTTGTCAATGTTTACTTTAAATAGTGACCTTTAGGATGGGTATTGGCCTTCCGAATTTTTACAGATTACAAAACGGTTTAAATCTTTTCTGTGTTGCAAGTTTAAGTTAACGTGGGGTGGTGGTGGTGGTGGGGGTTGTGGGGGGGCGGGGGGCGTCGGTTCCCCCGTGTTGTAACACATTAACTTGGATTTCTCTGCACAAATGCTGCCAGACCTGCAGAGATTTTCCAGCACATTTCTGTCTTAGTTTCTGGTTTACGAAATCTGCAATTCTCTTTACTTTCTTCTGTGTATCATTGACAGCCACGGTTGAGGTCCTGGAGGACAGGAAGACAGCTAATGTTGTTACATTATTTGTAATTTGGCTGCAAAGAAAACCCAGGGAACTACAGACCAGTGAGTTTGATGTCAAGGGTGGAGAAGTGTTTGAACGATATTCTGAGATGCAGGAATTACATGCATTTGGAAAGGCAAGGACTGATTACGGATATTCAGCACGGCTTTATGTCTAGGAATCCATATCTCACAAACTAGATTGCAGTTTTTGAAGAGGTGATCGGGAAGATAGATGAAGGTAAAGCAGCATACGTTGTCTACGTGGACGTTAGTGAGGCCCAACAAGGTTCCACATGGTAGCCTGGTTAATAAGGTTAGATCACAGGAGATCAGGGAGAGCTATCCAATTAGATGCAAAACTGGCTTGACTGTAGGAGACAGAGGGAGCTGGGAGAGATTTGCTGTTCCAATTGGAGGCCTGAGTCCAGCGTTGTGCCGCAATGACCAGGCTGTTGCTCATTGTTTTTGTAAATGATTTGGATGAGAATATTGGAACCAGGGATAATAATTTTGGAGAAGAAATCCCCAAAATTGGAGTTATAGTGCACAGTGAAGAAGGCTGTCTTAGAGAATAAAGATATCTTGATCTACTTGGAAAGTGGGTTGAGGATTGGCTGATGGAGCATAATGCTGATAAATGTGAGATATTGCACTTTGTTAGGCAAACGAGTGTAGGATTTATTTTAGTAAATGGTAGCATGCTAGGGAGTGTTGCCACATAGAGATCGAGGGACCAGGTATATAGTTCCGTGAAAGTGGAGTCGCCTGTTGACAGGGCAGTGAATAAGGCATAAGGCAAGCTGACTTCCATCGGTCAGAGCATTGATTACAGGAATTAGAGCATCATGTCGTGGTTCTACTAGAGAATGTTAAGGCCACATTTGGTGTACTGAGTACAATTCTTGTCGCCCCGCTATAGGAAAGATGTTATAAACTGGGGCGGGGGCAAAAGTATTTAAAATGATGTGACGGAGTCCGGACGTTTTGAAATATGAGGCTGGGATTTTGTTCCTTTTGCGTTGGAGGCTGAGAGGTGACCTTTATTTCCTCATGAGAGGCATGGATAGGATGAATAGACAAGATCTTTTCCCACTGGTGTGTATGTCCAGAAACAGAGAGGATAGTTTTAAGGTGAGAGGGAAAAAATTCAAATGATATCAAAAGGACAGTTGTTTCGCACAGAGGGTGGTGTGTATAGGTAGAGAGCTGTCAGAGGAAGTCGCATTGGGAAGTACAAATGCAACATTTGGAAGACAATTGGATGTATATATGAATAGGAAATGTTTGGAGGGGGTCTGTGCTAAAAGAAGAAAAAATAGGAATAATTCAATTTAGGAAACCAGGTGAGCATGGACGAGTAAAGCCGAAAGGTCTGTTTGCAATTTGTATGATTCTAAGAGTCTATGACGCTTTCACTCCTCCTTCATCACTAGTCCTTCATTGCCCTCAATTCATTTCCAAGTCAAAACTCATCTGGAAATACTTTAAATGATCTAACTCTCCAAACTTTCTTAAATAGAGATTTGCTGGCATAGATGTGGTTCTGTAGACCACAGCATCAGCAGCAGAAGCAGAATTATATTCAAGTACAATCTGTAACGTTTTTCCTGGATGATACCTCGGTCTACCATTCCAACCATGTTGATCTATTGTTCAGTGATATATTGGTGAACGTGCCAGTGTCCGAATCATGTGTACCTAAACCTGATGACAACTCGTTAAAGCTGCCAAAATTGACTGCTTGCATTCCAAACAGCAGAACTAACATCTGATAGAGAGGGTGCAATGATCCCAACACCAACAAACAACAATCCTGTCACATCCAGCCATAAATGGTGATGGACGGTTAAACAACTTCATGGAGGAGAGCACTCCACTATTATCCCCATCCTAAATAATGGAACAGCCCTGTACATCAGTGTAATAGTTAAGAATGTAGTTTTGGTACGATACTATACCAGAAGTGTTGAGTGGATGATTAACCTCACCCTCGCCATGATGTCCACACAATCACAGATGCCCATCTTCAATCAATTTGATTTGCTGCACGTGACTTGAAGACACAGGTGAATAAAGTAGATAGGATAAAGGCAATGGGCCCTGACCCCATTCCTGCAAGAGGACTGAGGACTTGTGCTGCACAACAAGCCGCGTCCCTGGGGAAGCTGTTTCATTCCAGCTCCAACTCTGACATCTCCATGGCAATGCAAAAAATTAATCAGCTATGTCCAGTTCGCTAAGAGGGGAATAGTTAAATTCTGATCCATTACCACCCTCTCAGTCCTATCACGATAGTTAAACTAGTAGAAGTTCTTTTCGACAGATCTGTCAAACAGCACAGAAATATCCTGCTCAGTGTGGTTCCAAATAGCTACCCATGTGGAGATGGTCCTGTGTTGTGGAAATGTCACTGGATTACCAGTCTAGACCAGGCTAATGCTCTGGCAGCTGAAGGAAGTTAATAACAATTAATAAAATATCGAGATCTAAAATCTGGTGTCAGTAACGGTGACACTGAAATCAATGTCAATTGCAAACTCCAATTTGCTTCACCAATGTACTTTCAGGAAGTGAATTCTGGTCTGGTGAATTCCATGCATTCCTGCTCTGGCCTAAACGTGACTCTAGACACACATGCATGTGAAACTTTTAATAGTCTCTAAAACGGTAAAGCAGGACACTAAATTGTATCAAACTGCTCCGAGGTTTGGAAGTATAAAACTGACAGAACATCCACCAACAGCCTCGGTCTCAGAAAAGGAAACGGGAAACACAGTCTTGTTGACCCTGCAGAGGCCTCCTCCCTAACATCTGAGAGCTTGTGACAGCAGTACTCCACATGCCTCCCGATCGGTTTATTGACGAGAAATCCTTATTCATATTCAGTGCCTTGTGTTCCACAGCTTATGTGGGAGAAAAATCCCCAGAGTCACCAGTCACTGAGTGCAGACATTTATTCTCATCTCAATGCAGAGTGGCCTGCCTAACCTAATACTGTGGCGCCTTGTTTTAGATGTCCAAGCCAGGGGAATTATCAACCCTGCTTCCAATCAATTTCACCCTGTCACAGTTTTATATGTTTCACTGAGATCTCCATTGATTTTTCTAAATCCCATGGAATACAGTCCCAGTCGCCCCAAACGCTGCTCTCACAACAAGCCTGTCATCCCAGAGATCAGTCTGGTCATCCTTCACTGCTCTCCCTCAATGTCAGGTTTGTCCTTTATTAGGTCAGGAGAGTAAAACTACACACAATACTGCACAATGTTCGGGATGGGCTCTCACCAAGGCCCTGTACAGCTGCAGTAAGACACCCTTACTCCTGTAAGTCAAGCCCCGAAAAATGAAGGTCAACACACCATTTATATTCCTGCCTGCTTTCTGCTCCTGCAATATTGCTTTTAGTGACTGGTGTGCAATGAGATCCAGATCCTTTTCAATGTTACAGTTCCCCACTTGGGTCTGTGTACACTGGTCAGCATGCCAATGCCATTCCAGTATTGACTTTGCCTTCAGAACTCACTGCCCAGCACTGACCTCGGAGGTCACAGCAGGAAAATAAAAAGAACATAAATCCCTTTAAAGACCAACATGTTTCATCCAATTCCATTTCAAACGATAGGTTGCTGTTCTATTGTTCCCAATCAAAGTACACACCGTCACATCTTCACCTGCCACGTATTTGCCCATTCACTCCACTTGTCTCAGTCACCTTGAAGCTTTTTTATATCCTCCTCACCCACTAACAATCCAACATCGTTTAATGTTGTCAGCAGACTGAGAAATATTGCATTTGATTCCCTCAACTAAATGCTTGACATGATCCTTCCACTTCAAAACTGTTCAGTGCTTCCTGTCAATTCTCTTCATCTAAAACCATGTTCATATTTTAGTCCCAATCCTGTAACATTTGAGTTTACCCACTAGGCCAAAGTTTTTTCTCAACATCTTTCAGGAAATCTAAATGCATTGCATCCGTTTTTTGTCTATATGTATTGACCAGTCAATTTCTCAAATATGATTCCCATTTCATGTTGACCCATTACATAAGAACGTACAAACTAGGAGCAGGAGTAGGCCATCGGGCCCTTCAAGCCTCCACCACCATTCAATAAGATAATGGCTGATCATTTCTTGGCCTCAGCCCCACTTACCCACCCAATCACAATCCTTAATTCCTTTACTGTTCAAAAATTATCTGAGTTCAAACATATTCATTGACAAATCCTCAACTATTTCACTGGACGAAGAATTCCACAGATTCACAATCTTCTTGGTCAAGAAGTTTCTTCTCAATTCAGTCCTAAATCTGCTCCATGTATTTTGCAGCTTTGCCCTGTTGTCCTAGTTTCACGTGCTTCTGGAAACATCCTTTATATTTCTGTCTTATCTACTCCCTTCGCAAATATATATGTTTCTATTCTTTCCTCCCTCATTCTTTCAAATTCCAATCAATGTATAATTCCAATCTATTCAATCTCTCCTCATAACCACCCGCCCCCCCCCCCCCCCACTCACCTCTGGAACCGATCTAGCGAGCCTCCTCTGCATCCATTGTAGTGCCAGTTTTTACTTTCTCAAGTAGGGAGACCAAAACTACACGTACTACAGGTGTGGTCTCGCACCATCCAGTACAGCTGCAACATAATCTACTTGCTTTTGCACTCAATCCCTTTTGTAATGAAGGACAAAATTAAATTTGCCTTGTTAACGTCCTGTTGCCCCAGCAGACCAACTTCTGTGATTCATGCACAAGGACACCCAAGTCCCTCTGCACAAGAGCATGCTGCTTTTTTAAAAAAAACAATTCAAGTAAGAGTCCTCTTTACTATTTTTACTACCAAAATGGACGATTTCACAATTATTATAATTGAACTCCATCTGCCAGACCTTGGCACACTCACTTCAACTATTTATGCCCCTTTGTAAAGTTTAACAGTCCTCTGCACACTTTACTCTGCCACTCATTTTAGTATCATGTGTAATCTTTGAGACACTACACGTGGCCCCCTTTTCCAAATCATTTATGCAAGCTGTGAATAATTGCAGTCCCAGCACTGATCCCTGAGGCACTCCACTAGTCACTGATCAGCAACCAGAAAAAGCATCATGTATTCCCACTTGTTGCTTCATGTTAGTTAACCAATCCTCTATCCATGCTAATACATTACCTGTAATGCCACACCTTATGCAGCAGCCTTTTTGGCGTCACTGTATTGAATGTCTTTTGGAAATCTCAGTACACCACACTTACTGGGTCCC